>NC_136483.1:127810860-127820860 GCF_053919585.1 Euprymna scolopes | reverse complement strand
ATATACATATATATATATATATATATATATATATATATATATATATATATATATATAAAATAAAAAGGAACAAACTGTATTATGTGTTCATTAACGTTTCGTCTTTATTTCGAGACTTCCTCTGGATGAAATAAAGACGAAATATTGATGAACACATAATACAGTTTGTTCCTTTTTATTTTCTCTATTTTGTCGGAATACTATTTCCATTATTTTCATTATATATATATGCATATATATACATAGATATATATACATATATATATATACATATATATATACACATATATATATACATATAGATATACTAGCTGTACCCAGCCACGCGTTGCTGTGGCTCAGTTTGTTAAAATGGAACACATTTCTCATCAAAATTGCATTTTGTATTGTTTATTTATTTTATTATTTTTGCAATTTTTTTTTATCAATAAAAGTTGTTTTTTTTCCCCCCAAGAAAAGGTGAATTTTTTTCCACAAATTGTCAGCAAATTGTTAGGTGAAAGTTTTTTTTCAGGAATTTTTTTTTAAAACAAAGTTGGCAGTAAACATTTCTTTTTGAAAACAGAATTTTTATTATAAAAAGAAAAGATGAATGTTTTATATGAACACTGTGAATAGTAAGGTGAAAGTAGAGAAAAGTTAGATTTTTTCAAGAGAATGTACAAATTTTTTTGTCAATAGATGTTAAGAAAATAAACGGAAAAAATACTCCCATCATTAATTAATTCGGCAAAAAAATAAATAAAATGTTGGTTTAGTGTTTCAACATTTAAACAAATCTCGGCTGAATCCGATGATTGCCAGTCGAACCCTAAACTAATTGGAATCCGGTGCGGGGAGGGGGGTTAAATTCTGCATGAGTACCATTCTTTTTAATTTTGTCTTTTGTTCAATTTTTTGTGTGGGCTTTTAGTGCTAGCAAACTAACAAATTTAACCAAAATGCAAAAAATTCAACAATTAAATAATTTTAATAAGTGCCCAGCTCCTTATACAAATCCTAGTAAATCAATCCCCCTTATTGGAAACACTGAAAGGAAGTACGAAACCAAATTATTGCCAGTATGTTTGGGAGAGGTTCTATAGGTGTATCAGAAAGTGGCCATTACCAATGATGATCAGAACCTTAATAATTCAACTTACTATTTTTTTAAGCTTATAACTACTTGAAAATATAATTCAAACCCTAATTTTTTTTTTTCAACTAGCAAAGACCAAATTTTTAACACTAACAGGTTTAATAGCAAATTATGCAATATTTGTTTCTTTAAAGCGGTTTTCTTTAAAAAAAAATATAAAGAAAATCAATATATTTTGACTTGCTTATAAATATATGTATATATATGCCAAAAAAATCACTTACCTAAAAAAATATTATTAAATGGGTAGTTCCATTCTTCATTGTTAAGAATTTATCCATATTTATATTTTAAATTCCATGTATTTTTAAATAAAAGGATTTTTTAAAGCGAGGGTCCTAGAAAATAGCATTTTTGTAACATGTTTTGCACGAAGCGTTAAATAGCTGCTGCTGTTAAAATGAAATTTATGAAGTATGGTTTCATCCAAGGGCATAAATAATGTCTCTTTTTTTATTGTGTGTGTTAACCAAAATTAGTATTTTTCATCCTCCGTAGTTAAGAAAGAAACGCACATTCACTTATAAGTTTTTCCCCTAGAACAAAAAATCCCCTTCATCGATTTAAAAAAAATTCTTTTAATGAAATACACGAGTTTTTGATTGATATATTTTAATACTTCTTCATCAACTAATTTTATTTTTTTTAATATCTAAAAAAAGAAAACATTCAATGAGATAGAAAAATTTGCCGTCAGCGTCTGGTATTTACTTGACGATGTAAGCATAGTATGAACTTTCATTTAAAAAAAAATCGTGTTTTTAAAAAAATAAAAAAATGTTTTACACTTTGTACTTTACAGGTAAATTTCCAAAAAACTATTCTTTTTTTGTTTTAAATTGGAATATTTTCTTTATTGATCTTTTATCTTCAATTTGTGATATATAAAACTTTGACACATAAATTAATTATTAAAATTTTAATAAACATTTCAAAATGGGGGTGTGAATTTGAAAAAAAAACGTTTGTCTAAAATATTATATTTGATTTATTGGAAAGATCATAAAATTTCACATTGACCCTGAAAATATCATAAAAATTGAATGAATAGAAAAATTTTGATAGATTTTTAAATTTAAAAATTTACAAATATTTAACTCGTAAAATTCTATTGATTTTATTACGTAAAAAAATGGCTGCATGAAGGCACGCCGGCATTTTGTAAACATTTTGTAAACACTGTTTTTTAAAAAATAAAAATAATATTTCTATTATTTTTTAAACAACTTCAATAGTTTATTTTGAAAGTATATTCCATATAGAAAATAAACAACTCACTTTAAAAAGAGAAATTACGAGTTTTTTATATTTTATTCGCAGTTTTCTGTTAGGGGTGTCAAAAATTCCTCCAAATTTCTGATACATCTAGAGTTTCTATTCTTTTTTTTCTTTCTTTCTTTTTTTCAATATTTTAAGCAGATTTGTCACTCAGCTAGCAGATTTGGTGCTTGTACACTTTATTGCCAAAATTGGAGACGCCATTTTTTTTCATGCACTTGCTATCCAAATCTAGGGGAGACATCATTATAAGGCCGAACGATTGCTTCCGGAAAGGGAAAGAATAAATTTACATTTATTACTTCCGGAAACGATAAATTAAACTAAATAAATTTACCAAAATTAACATTTATTACTCCCTTAAACGAAAATTATCATTTATTACTTCCAGAAACTTGGTAAACCGATATTGCTGGAGAAAATGAATCTTGACAATTCAAAAAATATTTAAAATTATTTATTTGTTCGAAAAGAAAACAAAAAAAAAACAAAACACACAAATGAAAAAATAAACAAACAAAAAAAAAACTAATAAATGTTTTGGTTTTCAAATGCCGCTCGCCCAGGTTAAACTATTATGAATATGTCATTTCAATTATCTGTTTTTAATAAAAAAAAAAATTAAAAAAAAAAAAAAATTGTTCCATGAAAAACTTTCCCGTTCTCATCAATTAAATCAAAACATTGCCAATTAAACAATTACGGACATATGTTCTCTTTCACTTTCTTTTTTTACTTTTAAAGCAACATTGGACTTTTATAAAATATTTTTTTTGTTTTATTTTGTTTTGTTTTTGGGGTTTTTTTTTTCGAACAAATAAACAATTTTAAACATCTTTTGGAATTGTCAAGATTCATTTTCTCCAGTAATATCTGTTCACCAAGTTTCTGGAAGTAATAAATGATAATTTTAGTTTAATTTAACGTTTCCGGAAGTAATAAATGTTAATTTTGGTAAATTTATTCTTTCGCTTTCCGGAAGCAATCGTTCGGCCATATAATGATGTCTCCCCTAGATTTGGATAGCAAGTGCGTGAAAAAAAAATGGCGTCTCCAATTTCGGCAATAAAGTGAAGAAGCACCCCAGATTTTTATGGGTCGCTATTTTTGCCATACATTGTTAGGTGAAAGCTTTTTTTCAGGAAAACTTGCACTTTTTTAAAGAAAGTTGGTAATAACCGTTTCTTTTGGAAAACAGAATTTGGTACTCCTTGGGCGTTGAGTTCCATGGCGACCAGCCAAAAAAAAATACGCATTGCCCCTTTCTGACGCAAGCGCACGTAACACTTTTTTTTATTTACAGACGTTGTAGTAACTACACGATTATTTGTCACATTTATTTTTAAAAAAGTGTTACTCTTTATGAATATTAAAAGAAAAATTACTAAACATTTATTAATAATGCCTCACTTTTACAGACATTTGTTTTTAAATTTCTTTTTAAATGATGACTTTTATCGACTTTTTTTAATAGCATTTGCGGATGGGTATACCTATATATATATATATATATATATATATATATATATATATATATATATATATATATATATATAGGAGAGAACATATTCTCTCCTATGATTGGATCAAGAAATATATAAATATTTCTTATAATATATAAATATGTTTATTGATATATTAATTTAAACATAAAGACGTTTCTAGAATGTCGTTATTCATAAAAATAAATAATAATCGGCGTCTATAAATATAAAAAGGCGTAGAACGCCTTTTTGTTCCTTTTTTGAGTCTCTAGAAGGTTCCAGGAAGTTCCTTTTAAAACTCATATAAAAGAAACGCTATTGGTGGGTAAAGTCAGTTCGTGACATATTTTGGGATGCAAAAGGAGGCAACCAACGTCCGAATTCCGGCTTCCACATAAGGCCATAAAAACAAAACCTCACTGAAGAACTGCTGTCTGGATTCTGGTAAAGTTTTTATTTATTCTTTGAGTTTGTTGACCGAAACACATATACATATAAAAATATACTAAACAAAATATTTCAAAACAATACATTAAGAATTACGATCTTTATGATCTAAGGGAGACAATTTATTAGCGAGTTGTCGCCCTTCAAACATGATAATCTTTTCTTTTTTATCTTGTTAATTTATTTTTTAATAAATTTCTTTTTCGTTAAATCTTTTTCTTTTGTTTTAATTTTATTACATGTAGGTGATGATAAATCCCTAGACCATACGAGCTATGATCGGCACACATATGTAATAAATGGGGGCTCGTACAAAAAAAAATCCATTTATTAAGTTAGTCAACATCCGATGAATATATATATAAAAGGAAAATTTATACCAAACTAAATAATAATAAAAAGATTCGTTCTTTCTTTCTTTACTGAGATAATAACATAATATTTATGATTAGCTGTGCGCTATTAAAATATATATATATATATATATATATATATATATATATATATATATATATATATATATATATATATATACATATATACATTGGTCTAACGATAGTTCAAAAAAATAAATAAATGACTAAAACAAAATATATACATATATATAAATTTATAAAAAAATAATAATAAAAAAATTGATTTGCTTACGTAATTTCAGATAAATAACAAAGTAAATAACATTTGAAAATATTTCAAATATAAAAATAAAACAATCTGGCCAAAAAGACGCTAACATTCATAAAAAAAATTAAAATGTCTACTGAATGACATGGTACTATTTTATAAACAAATGCAAGGGAGATAACTATATTATCAAAATAAAAAAATTAAAAAATTTTCACCGTGTCAAACAAATGCACAAAAAATAAAAAAATAAAATTAACAAACAATATAACATATAGATATATGTTAAATTTATATCGAAGTGATTACGTAATTTCAAAAAAAAAAAATAAATAAATAAATAAATAGAATAAAGTAAAAATTAAAAAAAAATAAAATAAAAACAGACAAAAATACTATCGGAAACTCAGACGCTTTCAAATTTTTTTCCAACATAATCTAACGGAAATAACTACATTATTCAAAATAGTTGTTAACATAAGGAAACAGCGTTCCATATTCGGTTTAAAAAAAAAATTAATTAAATATAAAATATTAAATTATAACATAAAATGCCTTTCTCGGTAGAAAATTTTTTAGGTTCCAAAACAATAAAAGAAGACTTCTTTAAGTTAAAAAAATCCGAACTATTAGATATCGCTGATTATTTCGAATTGGATATAAATCCGAATATGAATAAAGCTGAAATGGAAAATATAATCGAGGCAAAACTCATAGAAATAAATTTGTTAGACCCTCATAGTTCAAAAATACAGGACAGTACTCTACGGCTACAATTAGAAGTTAAAAAATTAAAAATAGAAAGTAATGAAAGAATGGAATTGCAAAGAATAGAATTAGAAAAAATGAAGCTGGAATTGCAATCCAGAAACATAAATTCCTCACCAATTAATTCATCCTTCGACGTAGGACGATATATAAAACTCGTACCACATTTTAATGAAGCAAGAGTAGAGAAATATTTTCCTCATTTTGAAAAAATAGCAACAACGTTAGGATGGCCGTATGAAAATTGGCCAGCACTTTTACAATCGGGACTAAGGGGATGAGCTGCCGATATATATTCTGCATTAGACAACGAGGATTCCTCAGATTATGAAACTATTAAAACTGTCATACTAAATGCGTACGAATTGATTCCGGAAGAGTACAGGTTAAAATTCAGGAATTTTAAAAAATTTGAAAATCAAACTTTCGTTGAATTCGCCAGACAAAAAACGGACTTATTTCATCGATGGCTTAGAGCAAAAAAGGTAAATGGCGACTTTGAGAAATTAACACAACTAATATTATTAGAGGAATTTAGCAGATGTGTCGACAAAGACACACAATTTTACCTAGACGAAAAAGATATTACAAACATAAATGACGCTGCGATACTCGCAGATACTCATAAGGTAACTTTACGAAAACGTTACGAAAACACAAACCTATCCCATAAGCATTTAGATGGTTACTCTTATAATAAATCCTCAATAAGGTCTCAAACTCATAATTTTTCTCGCAATAATAACATTCATAACAGACAAAACCCTTTCCCAACTGATTCTATAGTTAAATGTACTTACTGTGGTAGACGCAATCACCTGATGCAGAATAAGAAAAAGAGATAACGATTCCAATAGAAACTACAAACCCCACGCATTCGCAAACACAAGAAAAATCAATTCTTTCCCTCACTCATCTCTCCAGAGTTCAAATGAATTTAAAAATAATACAGATTCGATCATGCAAACTTATAAACCATTCTTATCCGATGGCTGTGTTTCCACAGGTGACATTAAAAACACTACTCCTATACAAATCCTAAGAGACACAGGGGCATCCCAAACACTTTTACAAAAAGACATTTTACATCTATCCAATTCTACCTTCACGGGAGAATACGTCCTATTACAAGGTATCGACTTAAATTCTACAAAAATACCTCTACATAAAATATATTTACAATCTAGCTACATAAACGGTTTTGTTGAAGTTGGGGTTCTTCCCACCCTACCAGTAAAAGGTGTCTCCTTAATCTTAGGGAATGATCTAGCAAACGGTAAAGTTATAACAAATCCGATAATTACAGATAATATAGATTTAACAGACACAAATGAAGAAGATAACAACTTATATCCAATATGTGTACTCACTCGAGCTAGAAAAAATAAACAACTGCTAGAAAACCACAACACTTCATTACAACACACTTTATTAAAATTAAACGAAACATTTATAGCGCACGACCTAGAAAAATTAAATAATAAAAATAAACATTTAGATATTAGCACTGTACGTAATACAACACCACAGGAGAATTACAAAATAATCTTATAAAAGAACAACAAAATGATAACGAACTATGTCTTTTAAAAAGTAAGGCACTTCCATTAGAAGACGCAGAAAAAGAACGAGAATGTTTCTATATGACAGATGGCATCCTCATGAGAAAATGGAGACCATTAGATGCTAGTCTAACTGACGAATGGAGGATAATACACCAAATAGTGATCCCAAAAGTTTACAGAGAGGAAATTCTCAATATAGCTCATAATACCCCTATGTCAGGCCATCTAGGTATAAATAAGACACATGACAAAATATTACAACATTTTTACTGGCCGAAATTGAAACAAGATGTAATCGCTTTTTGTAACTCTTGCCACACCTGTCAGATGGTCGGGAAACCAAACCAGAAAATTCCTCCCGCACCTCTAAAACTTATTCCAGCTTTCGGCGAACCTTTTAGTAGAGTGCTAGTTGATTGTGTTGGTCCTCTCCCTAAAACAAAAACAGGTAACATCTATCTGCTAACAATCATGTGTGCATCTACCCGCTTTCCGGAGGCAATTCCGCTAAGGAATATTAAGACAAGAACTATAGTGAAAGCCTTAACTAAGTTCTTCTGCTTAGTCGGGATCCCATCATCTATTCAATCAGACCAAGGCTCAAACTTCATGTCTGGTCTATTTAAACAAGTGATGGATGAAATGTCTATAACACAATATCGATCTAGTAGTTACCATCCAGAATCACAGGGAGCTCTTGAACGTTTCCATCAAACACTCAAGTCTATGATACAAAAATTCTGCTTCGAATATAAAAAAAATTGAGATGATGGAGTTCATTTTGTTTTGTTCGCAGCAAGAGAAGCAGTCCAAGAATCGCTTGGTTTTAGTCCGTTTGAACTCGTTTTCGGTCATACAGTAAGAGGTCCTTTAAAACTTCTAAAAGAAAAATGGCTTACAAAGCAGAACGATCTGCATCTCCTAGATTATGTTTCCAAATTTAAAGAAAAATTATATTCGGCTTTCACATTAGTACAAAAAAACTTACAAAATTCTCAGGCTAGAATGAAAACTAGATACGATAAAAACAGTAAACACCGTACTTTCCAAATAGGAGATAAAGTACTAGTATTCTTACCAATTCCATCTAATTGTTTACAGGCAAAATATTTTGGATCATATGTCATAAAAGAAAAAATTAATGATGTAAATTACATTATACACACCCCAGATAGGAGAAAGAAAAATAGGTTATGCCACATCAACATGTTAAAACCTTAATTAAGTAGAAATGCTACAGCAACAACAGGGCCAGTTTTTACTTTGAAAACTATTTCAGATATTGACACAAGCAAAACACCTTCGGACACTGAAAAAACTTTTCTTAAAGAAAAAGAAATAGGTCATTACAGTAAATTAAACAACTCCGAAATCCTACACAATCTAAACAACAAACTTATACATTTATCTTATGAAAACAGAAAAGATGTATGTGCTTTGGTCAATAGATTCAAAGATCTTTTGCAGGATGTTCCTAGGAAAACTACAGCAGCAATACATAATGTCGTCGTGGGCAATGCAAAGCCCATAAAACAACATTTCTACCGACTAAATCCCATCAAGCACCAAATTCTGAGAAAAGAAATTAAATATATGCTGGAAAACGACATTATAGAACCAAGCAACAGTGAGTGGAGTTCACCATGCATCCTCGTGCCTAAACCCGATGGAAGTTACAGATTTGTCACAGACTTTCGTAAAGTCAATGAAATCAGCAGGACTGATGCTTATCCAATTCCTAGAATTGATGATTGTATAGATTCAATTGGAAAATCAAAATATGTCAGCAAGTTTGACTTGATGAAAGGTTATTGGCAAGTACCTTTAACCAATGAAGCCAAACATATTTCCGCATTCGTCACACCAGATGGTTTGTACCAATACAAGGTTATGCCGTTCGGAATGAAAAATGCACCAGCAACTTTTCAAAGAATGATGCATTCCATATTACAGGATCTTGACGGATGTGAGGTTTATATCGATGATGTGATCCTTCACAGCAATACATGGGAGGAACATTTAAAAATTTTAACCCAATTTTTCAGAAAATTACAAACTAACAACCTGTGTATCAATCTCAACAAAACTGATTTCTGCCAGGCAAAAGTCGAATACTTGGGGCATATTGTGGGTCAGGGACAAGTGAAACCCATCTCAGCAAAAGTGGACGCTATTAAAAAATACCCTGCCCCAGCCAATAAAAAACAACTTATGAGATTTCTTGGTATGGCTGGATTTTATAGGAGATTCTGCAAAAACTTTTCCACAATAGCAAGTCCACTCACCAATCTTTTAAAAAAGGCTACAAAATATAATTGGACTGATTCCTGCCATAATGCTTTCAATAAGATAAAATCAACTCTTATTGAAAGTCCAGCCTTATCAACACCGGATTTCACCAAACAATTAAAATTACAGGTTGATGCCAGTGATGTGGGTATGGGTGGAATTCTCACTCAAGAAGATGAGCATGGCTTTGAAAAAGCTATTGGTTATTTTTCAAAAAAATTCAATGTCTACCAAAAAAATTATTCCACCATTGAAAAAGAGTGCTTGGCCTTACTATCAGCTATACAGCATTTTGACTTTTACATTAATGTGACTGTGCAACCTGTTTTAGTTCGCACTGATCACAACCCACTGACTTTCCTAAACAAAATGATTAATAAGAACCAAAGATTAACGAGATGGACTCT
>NC_136483.1:127800860-127803360 GCF_053919585.1 Euprymna scolopes | reverse complement strand
CCCCCCCCAATGGTGTTTATTCCGAAATCCGTTGTTAACATGGAGAGGTTGGGGGTGTTTATTCTGAAAGCCGTTCTTAACATTTGTGGAGGTGGATCTAATGTAAAAAAAATAAATAAATAAATTTAAAAAAAAAACTAAATCCTTTACTAATAACTTCTCACTTTTACAAATATTTTTTAATTTACATGCGCAGATGAACAAATTGTTGAATAGTGCGAAAACAAAACATTTAGGTCCACCTCCACAATTTTCTTTTTTAAATGACTTTTATTGATAGATAAATTTACTTCTCCGCAACTTTTATTGATAAATAAATCTACTTCTCTGCCACGGGCACTGAACCCCTCCTTTTTTTTTTTTTTAATAGTATTTTCGGGTGGGTATGCTGACAACAAATATCAGTTAAATTTTGCAAATAGCCTCCCCCCCTCCAAAAGTGGCGTTTATTCCGGAAGCTGTTCTTAATATGAGGAGGTTGGGGAGGGGGGTGATTATAAGGTGGACCTAATCTAAAAAAAAAAACAAGTTGTTTATGCGCACATAAGCAACTATTTTTTTATTAACTTTTTTTTTTAATTTTTAATTTAAAAATTAAATTTCAATGAATAGAATAATAAATCATTTATCATTAATATGTGTTTTTGGTTTTGTGTTGAATAAAACTTTTTTTTTTTTCATTACAACAATAATGAACCAATTTAAATCTTCCGGCATGCGTTTAAGGGTTACGAAATTATCAATAAATCGTTTAGTTACTAAGCCAACGTCAGTAAAGAAAAAAAATGTTACATGCGCATACATTAGCCTTGACTGGGAGGGGGGGGCTAAGGGAGCGACCATTAAATAATTATGCTGGTCGCCATGGAACTCAACGCCCAAGGAGTACCTAAAGTGGCACTTATGCACTTATGTTATCGTGCTATTTTTTAAAATAGTATTTTCCTGTTAAATTCAAATTTTACAATATGTTTTTCTTTTATTAATTTGTTAAGTGAAAGTACAGATAACCCGGTCGGTTTCTAATGCGAGGAAAATCTAGCCCCCCCCCCAAAAAAAAGGGGTACTCTGGATAATAACAAAACATTAAAATTGCCTCAGTCTCGAAAAATTTCTTCTCTACTGAACGAGGAAAAAAACGGTGGTGTAGTTCACCTTCTGTTTCTCTCCCCCTCTCTCAATATCTCTCTCTATCCATCTCTTCCTTTCCCTCTCTCAATCTCTTTCTCTCTATATCACCCTCTCCATCTCTCTTTGAGCCCCTTTCTCTCTGTAACTCCCTCTATCTCTCTCCTTTCCTCTGTTTCATCCCTCTCTGTTTCTAACACTCCACCTCTCTCTCTGTTTATCTATCAATCCCTTTATCTCTCTATCTCCTTCTCTTTCTCTATTTTCCTCTCACTGTCTCTTTTCTATCTATATAGCTTCCTCTCTATCTGTCCATCTCTAATCCCTCATCCTATTTTAGTCTCCTAAATTAATTACATTGTCAAAACATGGATAAATCCTATTTTAGTCACCTAATTTACTGACTGTGAGAATAGAAGTTATTTGGAAATTACTGCTACCTTGAACAGCACCAGAAGTAACTGGTAAAACCTTTCTAATTAAATTGATTTTGGCAGCCATTTGGTAACAAAATGACATAGCCTTAGCCCTTGCTGCATGAGGAATACCTGCGACCTTGCTGCCAAGTAGAAGAATTATTTATTCTACTTTAAAACATTCAACTTTTCAAAAATCTCATCTTCGACATCTCCAAAACATCCAATATGGGGAAAAATATTGCAGAAATGCAAACTTATTGTTTAGGATGAATGCACAATGGTACGCAAAAAATCACTTGAGGCTCTTGGTCGACCTTGCAAGATTTGCATGGCAATGTTAGACCATTTGGGAATGCAGTAATATTGCTTGCAGGAGATTTCAGACAAATGTTACCTGTTATTCTTCAATCAACACCAGCAGATGAAATAAATGCTTGCCTCAAATACTCTACTTTTTTGTTCCATGTGAAGACATTAAATTTAACTCAAAATATGCATGTACAGTTGCAGACTGTTCGATCCGCACAAAAACTTTTGCATCACTTGTGGGAAATTGGGTACGAAAAAGTGCCAGCTGATCAGAGTTAAGGGCAAAATTCTTTGACTTTTAACTTCTGTAATTTCTGTAATTTTATTTCATCAAAAGAATAGTTAGTTTAAAAGGTTTTTGCAGATATTCAAAATATAAGAATTCCATTTGACTGAGTGAATGAGCTATTCTTGCAGGTCAATACAAAGATGCCCATGAACTTAACGTTATAATTAAATGTAAAATTCCAAGTGAGATAGTCAAATACAAATCCATCGACACTGTGGTGAAAGCAGATAAAGTGATTAATTATCCAACAGTTATATTTGCCAGGGATGCCACCGCATGTATTGTAACTGAAATTTGGTGTACTAATTATCATGTTGTGAAATATAAACCAATCCAAGCTTTGCAATGGCACATA
>NC_136483.1:127110860-127123360 GCF_053919585.1 Euprymna scolopes | reverse complement strand
AGCGACTGCAGCCCTTATGCAATGCAAACAAATTGTGGGAAAAACCTGGGCAGTTAACCCGCATGTAATGAGGTGGATATACATTGCTATGGTATGTCCCATTTTGTCGTATGCATGTGTTTCCTGGATCCGCGGGACAGAGAAACTGTACTTGAGGAAGAAACTCCAGAAGGTACAAAGACTTGCTTGTTTAATGACTTCTTCAGCATATCCGAGCACACCTACTGGAGCATTGAAGATGCTGTTGAATATCCCTCCGATTAAAGAATTCCTGAAGGCAGAAGCGATACGGGGATCCTATAGAATAGATCTCATGGGTCTGTGGTGGTCAAGATCTGTTGGGACTACTGGAAAAACAAAGAGTCACGTGGATTTGTGTAATGAGGCTAGGAAGGAACTACCGCTCTTGCATGTGCCGGGTGACCTTATGACTAAAAAGCATTTCACATGTATGGTTTATGACAGAACAGGTGAAAGAGATTACGAAAAAGAGCTGGAAAGCAACGTAATCAAAAATCTAAAATGAATGATAGGATTGGTGCGAGTGTTTATATAGAATACTCAAACCACCTCACCTGTCAAAAATCTTATCTTGGTAAACTGAGGACGGTCTTCCAGGCAGAAGTCTTCACCATGCAGGTATCATCGGATACAACACCAAACACCAGTCATGAGCTGGCACCATTGAATGTGGTACCAAACACCACCGCCGCCTTCACCGAAGAGCAGGATCTCAGACCTAAGTCTGACAAGTCAGCTCTAACATTCGGTAAACATTACGACAAAAACCGAAGAAGAAGGAGAGATAGCGCATGTTTAAGGCTTTTGAATCTGAGGTTATGATCATGGAAGAGGTTCAGCAACAGGAAATAGCTATCCTTTCAGATAGTCAGGCAGCTATTAAAGCATTGGAGAATAGTACGGTAAGATCCCAAACCATACTGTGCTGCATTGAAAATCCAAACCATCTAGGAAAAGAAAACCGCATATCTATTTCCTGGACCCCGGTCATGAAGGGATACAGTGCAATGATGAAGTGGATAAAATGACAAAAGAGGGATCAGAACTTCTAATAGAGAGCCCTGAACCCTTTGCTCAAGTCCCGTATGCTATCTGTCTTTCTAGCATCAGAGAGTGGTCTACGAACATCTAAAGGAGGCGTGGAACAAAAGGATAGACTGTAAAAAGACAAAGGATAACGTTGGTTGGGTATCTACCTGACTATGTAAACGTATCTTAAGTCTCACCAAACAGCAAAAAGATCTGGTAAATCAGATCCTTACAGGGCACTGTAATCTCGAGAAACACAAGAAAATCATAGATCTGGCATCATTACCCACGTGCCCGAAATGTGGTGAAGAGTATGAAACACCAGAACATCATGTATCTGTGTGTAAAGGTTACAAAGGACTTTGATTAGCACACCTAAGCTCAACAACACATTCAATCAGGTCAGTGGTTGATAGGCTGAACATAAGAAAACTGGCTACATATCTCAAGCAGGCAGCAAGACTTGTAGAGTATAATTGATATCCAGTTCAAATAAATAACCTACAGTGAATAATCGCAATGGGCCTATTTACAGGCCTTCGCGAAGTGTCTGTAAGGACCAAAACTTTATAGGAAAGTCCTTCAGACACCACTGGTTAATAATAATAATAATAATATACGTTGAGTCCAAGCCTATAAATTAAGTTCAAGCCTATTGTTTTAGTCCAAACATAGAATTTTTCAGATTTTTTCTATGAACAAAAGTACAATGTCAGGCAATTTGGCAGGAAATTTTGTATGTCTTTTTGTGATTGTATTGTCACTGATTTCTTCCCAAACGTCATTTTCATTTTTGATCAAAGCAGTGTAATGTCCTGCTCTGGCAGTTGGTCCTCTATGAATGACAGCAGCTTTCAGAGAAAAATTATTGCCAAAGATTTGCTGCTTCTTTGAACTGAAGTTCATTACGTCACAATTGATTCTTTCTTCAATATTAATATTTAGATTGATTAAAAATCTATTGATTTGAATAATAAGATATTTGAATTCAGGTAGGAATTCAATTCTTGAAGTAACTTCATGTTCTGAATTGAGAGAACATGTATCACAATTTTTCAGAAGAGAACTTTTCATAATTTGATTAATTAAAAATTTGAATCACTGAGGACCATTTTTTGGTTGCAATAGCCATTCTTCTTTTCCCTCAATTGGAAGTTGCACTTGTCTCCCACAACCAGGACTTATGTTGCAGTTGCAAATTTCATTTGTAAAATAGTTGCAATTTTGTTGATGCAATCTAATGCATCTGGCAGTATCAAATTTGGCAAAGATAAATTTTTGTTGAAAAATTAAGTTAAATTCAAAATTAAGATACATTTCTTTCCAAAATTCATGAGCACATTGTTGATTTCCATCATTGAATCTTCCACCAATAATTCTTTTCAAATTTGCAACAGAATTTTTATTATGATAAAGAATATTTTTCATTTCTTTTGAAAATTCATTATCAATGCTCAAGCTATTCAAATAATCATGGAAATCAGTCAACTGATTAACTGATTGCACAATTGAATTAACAAAACAATCATTGCTTCTATTGATCAAAGGCATTTTAGGAACCAAATTTGTCAAATTATTTTTAGTTTTCTTCTCTTTAGTAGTTGGTTCTTCTATTTGTCCCATTTGCAATCGCTTGGTTCTTTTCTTTGGCATATAAGTAGCATTTGCCATACACGGTGGTTGTTTTCTACAAAGTGGCAATGGAGTCAATTCTGGCCTTCCAGAACTAGTCCTCAATCTGTTGTATTCTTCCCAAGCAGACTTGTCACACATAATTAATGATCTTGGATCAAAGTCAGACAAATAAACATTGCACAATTTTCTAGCTCTTGAAAGAGCCACATAAGCCATTCCATCAGCAAAAACTTGAGTTCCCAAATCAGCAATAATGCCATCCACACTCATTCCTTGGGATTTGTGAATGGTAATGGCATAAGAGAGTGACAATGGGAATTGATTTCTGATAATAAATATGCCAGGTGAAACTTCATAATTAGCTTGAATTTTTTTAACAGTAAAAGATTCATTTTTATGATCAAATTGAACAACAATGGATTCAACATTAGTGCCTTTACCAATAATATCAGTTACTTTTCCAATAACACCATTGCAATAACCTTTTTCTACATCAATGTTTCTCTTCAACATCACTTGGGCACCAATGCCAACTTTCAAAATAGTTTCTAATCCAGCTGTTTCTGATGTTTTCTTTGGTTTATTATTTTTAATTGAAACTTTTTTCTTCTTTTTTACATTCTTTTGTCTCATTCCAGAATCAACAGCTGCAATTTCAATAGTTTTAATGCTGTATTTTTTTAGCATTTCATTATTCAATTCATCTACAGCTTCATTCATAGGAAGTATGCAAACAAATTTCAATTCAGAATTAGAAGACAATTCAATGAGTTTATCTGCAATTTCTTCAACTTTTGCTTTTCTACCAGAAAATAAGCATCTTTGTTTAAGAGTGCTTATATCTGAGTCAGAGGGTGAACCAATTCTAATTCTCCCCAAGATTTCACTATAATTGTCTTTGCCATCTTTTTGTCTCATATTAATAATGAGCTCATCATATTCAAAATATTTCCATAATGAGTGTCCACAAATGCCAATTTCTGTTTTTTTGGCATCAAATGCTGTAACTCTTGCAAAAACTGGCTTTTCATTGACTGGTGGCAGTTGCAATAAGTCTCCAAACAATAAAATGTTCATGTTTCCAAATGGATATGTCATTTTATTTTAATTCCCAAAGATTTCATCCAATCTTTTGTGAATGAAAGCCAGCATTAAATGACTGACCATGCTAATTTCATCAATTATTATTATTCTAGCATTTTCCAGAATTCTTCTAAAAAATTTGACATCATCTTTTTTCAATTCTTTGTAAACAGGAAATTTTCCATGTTGAACACTGATCATGAGAGTGCTATGCAAAGTGTTGCCTTTTATTTGAAAAGCACTCATACCAGTTGGTCCACAAATTATAACTGGCATGGTATCTTTGACATTAACCATTAAAGTAATTTTGTCAGAAATGGTGTCAATCAAAAAGGTTTTTCCTGTTCCACCAACACCAGAAATGAATTTGAGTAGTTGTTTAGTCTTCACAACTGCATCTAGGAATAGGTTTTTCTTTATTGCAATGAAGTTCTTGTTTTTTAATTATACTAATAACATTATCATAAATTCTTTTTTGATCAGAATTCAGTTGAGCTTCTTTTTCAGCTACTGATTCTTCTGTGACTTTTCTCTCAACAAAATCATTAACTATTAAATCATTATTATCAAATTCTTGCTCTTCATCAATAATTATTTTTTGTATTTCTTCAGAGCCTTCTTTTTCAACTTTAATTTCTAATTGCTTTGCCAACTCTATAGATTGTATGACTTTTTTCTTTATATTTTCATAGTTAATCATTTCAGGTAATTCAGAAGAAAAATATTTAAAAGCTTCTTCATATATTGTGAAACCATTTAATAAATCATCTTTTTCCTTTCTCCAAGGTTTGAAAAGCATAAGCAAATTGTGAAAATATCTTTCTTTGGTTTCTTTATTTAAAGGAACATATGGGGCCTTGACGACTTTTTCCTTGGCTTGCTTAAAGTAACCTTTGCCATTTATCATTTTCATTTTCTTAGCTTCTTCATTGTCAGAAGGTTTAACAGATATTTTTTCATAATTGCTTGCAACTCCATACAAAGAAACTTTTTCCAAAGATGATGGTCGATTTGGATAATAGTTTTCTACCATATTTTCATGAAATATGTTTGTAGAAGATTCAGGAAGTTTTTCTAAATATTCTTTTGACTTCAATCTATGTCCTCTTTTGCTAGGAATATCAGCTCCAACCCAAATGACTTGATCAGATGCACCAAATAAGTGGTGACCCAATAATCTATCAGCACATTCATAAGCTCCAATGTCTCTTTTACCAATTAGTTGAAGTCCTGCTGATTTGAATCTTCCATATTTTGATCCCTTTTCATCCAAATTATCCCAAACACCTTCAGCTTCATTCTTTTCAGCTTTAGTTTGATAACTTGTCACATATCTTGTCAATATCATGCTATCTTCTCCAATATATTGTACATCAATATTGGATTGCCAAATTAATAACAATAAAGGATTATAGTCATTTACAAGTTTTTCATCCACACTTCTCTCTAATTGATACAACTTTTTTTATTCCTTTTCCAGTTTTTCTTGATTTTATACATTCACCAACAATAAAAAAAATTAAAGTTTCCTTCCGATTTAGGAAATCCAAATCGACACTTTTTCACAATATTTTTGCCTTTTCCATATATCCTCCAGCATGTTTTTCTACAAGAATGAACTTGAAATCTTTTAACCAAGTTGTGAAGTGTTGGACTAGAAACTGAACAAGGCATTCTGCAAGTTATGTGTTGATTGATAAATTTTTTAATATCATTAAATGATAGAGGATCTTCAGTATATATAGGTGCTCCTTCCACCTATATTTTCATGTGAACATGGGGAGCTCCTCTTTGTTGATATTTAATCCTCCAAAAATAATGTGCAACTTTTCCAAAAACTGGATTGTCTTTTGCCAAAATTACTTTATTCATTACAGCTTGCAATCTGTGATAAAATGTTCACTGACTGCAACAACATCATTCACGCACAATGTACTTGTTCTCATAGTTTCAACATTACTTATACCACTGTTCAATTTTTCCAAAAATTCTCTTAAATCTGGCCAAAAATATTCAGCACATGATTAAGTGATAAAGAAGGTAGAAGGGCCAAATTTTTCATCCATTGTGTGCAAATCGGATGCTTTTCTATTCCAAAATTGTTTGGATCCTCTCACATTGGCCATCATCATTGAAAGATTGCCTTCTAATCTTTTATCATTATTATGAACCTGTTGATTAAATTGAGCCAATGTCATTTGATTGCATTTGAGAGATTTCATAATCGCAAAAATTCCCGAATCCAATGCTCTTTTGTCAGCTTTGTCAACAGAATGAAATAAATACTGAATATTTTTCCTAAATCTTGGATCACAGTGCCTTAATCTGTTTCTAGTGTACATATAATTTGGCACTTTTCCATATGGCCTGTTGTAATTCATGCCAAATCTTCCTTTGCACAAGATTTTAGGAAAACACATGTAATCCAAATTTGGATTATCATCTTTCAACAAATTTCTTTCAACTTTTTTCATTTTATAAATTTCAATGTCTTTTTACTTTGGTAACGTCGGATACATTTTTTGAACAGTATGATGTTCATAATATGTATCAGCATCATTATTGAGATCTGATGTTCTGTCAATTTCAATGTCTTTATAGAATGGATTGTTTGCTTTGAGCCAATCCAGTGCATCAAACACATTATCCAATTTGACCAATGATTTCCAAATTTTCTTTTGAGCTGTAGGAATTGAATTAACTATAATTTGTAAAGAATTTTCTTCTTTTGATGGTAAAGTGTTCATCACATGGTTGATTGTATTTTCCATTGGAATTGGCAAATGAGTTGCAATTCCTTTAATAGCAGAAACCATATCTGAACTTGGTTCTTTGTATCTTTGAGGAACAAGTTTTATCACATTAATAAAACATTTCGCTCTTTGAATTAAGATTTCTTCATAAATGTTCAATTTTTCCAACACTTCTGGAATTTCATCCACTCCTAATCCATTAATTGATGCTAATGTAGGGATTTTATTTTTCTTCAAAAACCCTCTACAATTACTGCAAATTTTGCATGGTAATATATAATTTTCTTTAATTATTTCATTACCTTCTTTTTCCCAGTCAGTCCAAACTTTCAAAAATTCATTATATTCTCTTTGTTTGCAAATGTCACATGAATTAATTTTCATTTTTTTCATGTCTTTGTTAAAAATTCTTAATTAATGTGACAAATTTATTCACAACATTATTTTCTGAATGATGTTCTTGATTCTCTCTTTGTTGCAATCTTTCTATTAATTTTGAAGTCTTAAGATTATAAAATTCAGAGTCTAATAATTTTTCAAACATTGGCCAATTTCCTTCTAAGAGACAAATATCATAGAGATCCAGCCAAATGCAAACAGCTCTTAATCTATACACATGAGTGACTAAAGTTCTGAGTCTTGGAGTATGTGGTGCCATTCTTCTAAGGAGTTCAAGTCTATTAGTGCAATCCGATTGACCAATGCAATATAAATTGTCATTATGTATGCCAGAACATTCTTCCATTTTTTTCATAATTTTGCGAATTTCCAAAAATGTCAAATCCAGTGAAATTTGTTTAATAATTTGATGTATTTTTCTAGTTTCAATGAGTCGTGTTTTTTCATAGGGACAGCCATTACTAAAATCACAAGGTCGAGCCAATTCAAGTTTTATTTCTTCATCTTCTTCATTTTCTTCATCATTCACTTTATTTTCATTTTCTTCTACAATAATATGTTCATTGTTATTATTTGGCATATTTGGTTCAGAAATTTCTGACTTTTTGCACTCACAATCTTCAGTTTGACAATCAAGAGATTCATAATTATGTTTTGCCAAAACTTTTATAGGCACATATTCAACTGAATTTCTTGGAAACAAATAATGTTCATTATTGAATGCATGATACAATTCTTCTCCCCAATAGTCCTTTTTTATCAACTTTTTTGACAAAATTATGAACAGTGTTTGCAGTATTTTTTATATTTTTGAGCATCAAATTTCTAATTCCCAAAGCATTAGAATACATTCCAGTTATTTTATTCAATCCAATTTTATAATTTTTTCTATAATTTCTTATATTATTTGTCATTTTATTATTGTAAAATAAATAGGATTTTGTCAATTTATGAATGACAATAGCTTTTTTTATGAAAAAAGCTAGAAAATTTTCTTCTTATAAATTTTTATCAAGCTTTTCTTATCATATTTTTTCATTTTTTGTTCTTCCATTAATTTGTGTTTATTTTTATAATTAGTTTGATAAATTTTCTTTTTCTTTCTAAAAAATACATTATTCTTATTTTTTAATCTAAAATTTCTTTGATAATCTTTATTTTTATTATTGTATTTTTCTTTATTTTTCTCTCTTAATTTTTTTTTGATTTTCTTTATTTCGAATTTTAAATTCTTCTTTATTTTTATTTCTATAATTTTTTTGATGTTCTCGATTTTTAACATTTATTTCTTCTATATTTTTTTATATTCTCGTTTTCTTTTTAAATATTCTTCTTTATTTTGTTCTTTAAATTTTTTTTGTCTTTTTGCATTTTTTGTTTTTTCATTTTCCATTTTTCTTTTTCTTGTATTATTTTGAAGTTCATTTTTTTTTTTCATTTCTTCTTCATTTAATTGATTACCCACCTCATAATTACTTCCATTATTACTATTTTCAGGCCCTGGATTTAACTCAATATCCATTGTCATCGACATTTAAAGTGACGTCTCTTTTTATCCTTTTTTTTTTTTTAATTTACCTTTAAAAAAAATCTCCTTCAGACGATTATTTTTTTTTTTTGTAAATAAATATATATTTATTATCATTATTATTCCAAGTTCGTTGTTAATATTATATATATAAATACACGCAAAGAAAAATACAGGAATAATCGACAATGTTGTCTGTTTTTCTAAAAAAAAATATTTCTCTTTCATTCCCTGAACGAATGAGATAAATGAATAATAAAATAAAAATTCAACAATCTTTAAACTATTTTCAGTATTTCCGAGTCAGTTTAAATAAAGTTGTGTTGTTTTTTCTTTCATTTCTTCTAATAAAATAAAATAAAAACTAAACCTTTTATGCTATCCAAGTTTCATTGTCATCAAAATTTTAAGTGACGTCTGCTCCTTTTTTTTTTTTAATTTACCTTAAAAATCTTTAAACTATTTTCAGTATTTCCTAGTAAGTTTAAATAAAGTTGTGTTGTTTTTTCTTTCATTTCTTCTAATAAAATAAAATAAAAACTAAACCTTTTATTTTATCCATTTTTTTTTCTGCCTTCTTCTGATTGTCTCTGCCACTTTCACTATTATTTTCTTCTTTTAGTCTTTTAAGTTTTAAGTATTATTCGACTTATTTACTTCCGAAACTAGGCAAGCAGGTTCACTGCTGCTGCTGATGATAATATGGACAAGACACGATCTCACAGCAGCAGCAGCAGCAACTCTAAGAGTACTAGTTATAATAATAACTTGGAACCAGCGAATTAATAGCATATTAATAGTTCGATTTTCATCGGTTTTTAATTTTAATCGATAAATTCACCATTTTTTGCTATAAAATCATAAGGAGAGTTAAAACAAAATTAGTTATTAAAAAAAAGTTCGGTTTTTAAAAAATATTTATATACAAAAAAAAGTTATGCAAAATAAAAAAAAAAAAGCGTTAGTCACTTATGTATCTGGGCAGGAGCTGCCAAAAACAGCCTATCATGCCTTGACAGAGTACAAAATAGACTTCGTGGCTTAGTGGGGGATGCCCTTTTCTCTACCCTGCAACCCCTCTCTCACAGAAGAGACGTTGCGAGCCTATCCTTGTTTTATCGTTATTTTCATGGCAGGTGCTCGTCTGAACTCCAATCCCTGGTCCCCCCTCGCCAATCTTTCACGAAAAACACCCGTCTAGCTGAATCCACTGTGAAAAATTTCCCCCACTCTTTATCTGTGCCTAAATCAAAACGCGGATTCCATGAACAAAGCTTCTTTCTTAGAACTGCACGCCTGTGGAACTCTGTTCCGTCTGCCTGCTTCCCTCCGGACTACAACTTGGATGTCTTCAAGTCTAATGTTAACAAATTCCTAAGGAACCGCCCCCTTAAGTAATGTACTTGCAATAACCCTTATCCCTGAGTGGCTTCCGGGCCTTGATAAGTGGTGATCACTGTGTAAAAAAAAAAAAAAAAAAAAAAAAAAATGTACTTGCTCTCCTGTTTGTGAACCCACATATTTTGTTGTAACTTTTTTCTACTGAACCAATTTTCGAAATTTTTTTTTCAAAATGTAGCTAATGAGGTGTTCTATCCAACTATATAACCTGCTTGAAATTTGGTTGCGAACGGTATTAGTGGTAAGGGTTTGAATGTGTCTCGATTCATTCAATTTCGGACTTAAGCATATATTCAACCACTACCGTGGTTGAATGATATATATATATATACATACATATATATACATATATACATACATATATGTATATACATATATATATACATATACTAGCTGTACCCTGCCACGCGTTGCTGTGGCTCAAATTGGCGCAATGGAAAAAGTTCCAAAATGAGAAAAAGCATGTTTCTTATAGGTTTAATTTTCCATTTTGCATGGGTACACAGTTTTTGTTGTTCCATTTTCTTAGCTGATATAGAGATTTTCTCGTTTGGTGACTCTTGAATACGTAATATTAATTGTCCATGTGAAAAAACAGTCAGTGTGTAACTGTAAGGCCCACAATTGTAAAGATTGTTCCCTGTGCTTTGTTGATGGTTATTGCAAATGACAATAAAATTGGAAAGTGCAATTTCCTAAAGTGTAATGATGTATCCGGTGGAATCATAGGAATGCATGGAATGAAGATATATTCATCTGTGAAAGGTCCTATCAGGATTGTTGTTTCTATGATATTGTTTGTTAATTTTCTTTTACTGCAAGCTATGTGCCATTGCAAAGCTTGGATTGGTTTATATTTCACAACATGATAATTAGTACACCAAATTTCAGTTGCAATACATGCGGTGGCATCCCTGGCAAATATAGCTGTTGGATAATTAACCACTTTATTTGCTTTCACAACAGTGTCGATGGATTTGTATTTGACTACCTCACTTGGAATTTTACATTGAATAATAGCGTTCAGTTCATGGGCATCTTTGTATTGACCTGCAAGAATAGCTCATTCACTCAGTCAAATGGAATTCTTATAATTTGAATATCTGCAAAAACCTTTTAACCTTTCTTTTGATGAAATAAAATTACAGAAATTACAGAAGTTAAAAGTCAAAGAATTTTGCCCTTAACTCTGATCAGCTGGCACTTTTTCGTACCTAATTTCCCACAAGTGATGCAAAAGTTTTGTGCGGATCGAACGTCTGCAACTGGACATGCATATTTTGAGTTAAGTTTAATGTCTTCACATGGAACAAAAAAGTAGAGTATTTGAGGCAAGCATTTATTTCATCTGCTGATGTTGATTGAAGAATAACAGGTAACATTTGTCTGAAATCTCCTGCAAGCAATATTACTGCATTCCCAAATGGTCTGACATTGCCACGCAAATCTTGCAAGGATCGACCAAGAGCCTCAAGTGATTTTTTGCGTACTATTGTGCATTCATCCTAAACAATAAGTTTGCATTTCTGCAATATTTTTCCCCATATTGGATGTTTTGGAGATGTCGAACATGAGATTTTTGAAAAATTGAATGTTTTAAAGTAGAATAAATAATTCTTCTACTTAGCAGCAAGGTCGCAGGTATTCCTCATGCAGCAAGGGCTAAGGCTATGTCATTTTGTTACCAAATGGCTGCCAAAATCAATTTAATTAGAAAGGTTTTACCAGTTACTTCTGGTGCTGTTCAAGGTAGCAGTAATTTCCAAATAACTTCTATTCTCACAGTCAGTAAATTAGGTGACTAAAATAGGATTTATCTATGTTTTGACAATGCCTTATTCACTGTAATTAATTTAGGAGACTAAAATAGGATGAGGGATTAGAGATGGACAGATAGAGAGGAAGATATATAGATAGAAAAGAGAAAGTGAGAGGAAAATAGAGAAAGAGAAGGAGATAAAGAGATAAAGGGATTGATAGATACACAGAGAGAGGGGGAGAGTTAGAAACAGAGAGGGATGAGACAGAGGAAAGGAGAGAGATAGAGGGAGTTAGAGAGAGAAAGGGGCTCAAAGAGAGATGGAGAGGGTGATATAGAGCGAAAGATAGATTGAGAGAGGGAAAGGGAGAGATGGATAGAGAGAGATATTAAGAGAGGAAGAGAGAGGGGACAGAAACAAGGTGAACTACACTTCACCGTTTGTTTCCTCGTTCAGTAGAGAAGAAATCTTTCGAGACTGAGGCAATTTTAATGTTTTGTTATTATCCAGAGTATCCATTTTTTTTTTGGGGGGGGGCTAGATTTTCCTCACATTAGAAATCGACCGGGTTATCTGTACTTTCACTTAACAAATTAATAAAAGAAAAACATATTGGAAAATTTGAATTATACATGAAAATACTATTTTAAAAAATAGCACAATAACATAAGTACATAAGTGCAACTTTAGGTACTCCTTGGGCATTGAGTTCCATGGCGACCAGCATAATTATTTAATGGTAGCTCCCTTAGCCCCCCCCCCAGTCAAGGCTAATGCATGCGCACGTAACATTCTTTTTATTTACTGACGTTGGCTTAGTAACTAAACGATTTATTGATAATTTCGTAACCTTAAACGCATGCCGGAAGATTCAAATTGGTTCATTATTGT
>NC_136483.1:127040860-127088360 GCF_053919585.1 Euprymna scolopes | reverse complement strand
GATATTGTTCTGCCGTTTGTGCACATTATATTTGCATGAAATATCTTGATTTTTAATCCTATTAATGTCAAAATAAGACAGGGAAAAAATGAGTTCATTTTATTTATATAGAGATAACTGTGGTGTAGATGTGAAGGTCCTATGTGGTTGTTGTTCTTGCTTTAATAAATAACAGTGGTGTAGATGTGAATGTTCTATGTGGTTGTTGTTCTCGACTTAATAAATAACTGTGGTGTAGATGTGAAGGTCCTATGTGGTTGTTGTACTTGTTTTAATACATAACTGTGGTTTAGATGTGAATGTTCTATGTGGCTGTTGTTCTGGACTTGATAAATAACTGTGGTGTAGATGTGAATGTTCTATATGGTTGTTATTCTTGTTTTAATAAATAACTGTGGTGTAGATGTGAAGGTCCTATTTGGTTTTTGTTCTTGTTTTAATAAATAACTGTGGTGTAGATGTGAATGTTCTATGTGGCTGTTGTTCTTGACTTAATAAATAACTGTGGTGTAGATGTGAATGTTCTATGTGGTTGTTGTTCTTGATTTAATAAATAACTGTGGTGTAGATGTGTATGTCTTATGTGGTTGTCGTTCTTGATTTAATAAATAACTGAGGTGTAGATGTAAATGTCCTATGTGGTTGTTGTTCTTGACTTAATAAATAACTGTGGTGTAGATGTGAATGTTCTATGGGGTTGTTGTTCTTGTTTTAATAAATAACTGTGGTGTAGATGTAAATATTCTATGTGGTTGTTGTTTTTGACTTAATAAATAACTGTGGTGTAGATGTGAATGTTCTATGTGGTTGTTGTTATTGATTTAATAAATAACTGTGGTGTAGATGTGAATGTCCTATGTGGTTGTCGTTCTTGATTTAATAAATAACTGTGGTGTAGATGTGAATGTTCTATGTGGTTGTTGTTCTTGACTTAATAAATACCTGTGGTGTAGATGTGAATGTCCTTTGTGGTTGTTGTTCTTGACTTAATAAATAACTGTGGTGTAGATGTGAATGTCCTTTGTGGTTGTGGTTCTTGTTTTAATAAATAACTGTGGTGTAGATGTGAATGTCCTATGTGGTTGTCATTCTTGATTTAATAAATAACTGTGGTGTAGATGTGAATGTTCTATGTGGTTGTTGTTCTTGACTTAATAAATACCTGTGGTGTAGATGTGAATGTCCTTTGTGGTTGTTGTTCTTGACTTAATAAATAACTGTTGTGTAGATGTGAATGTCCTTTGTGGTTGTGGTTCTTGTTTTAATAAATAACTGTGGTGTAGATGTGAATGTTCTATGTGGTTGTTGTTCTTTATTTAATAAATAACTGTGGTGTAGATGTGAATGTTCTATGTGGTGGTTGTTCTTGACTTAATAAATAACTGTGGTGTAGATGTGAATGTTCTATGTGGTTGTTGTTCTTGTTTTAATAAATAACTGTGGTGTAGATGTGAATGTTCTATGTGGTTGTTGTTCTTGTTTTAATAAATAACTGGTGTAGATATGAATGTTCTATGTGGTTGTTGTTCTTGTTTTAATAAATAACTGTGGTGTAGATGTGAATGTTCTATGTAGTTGGTGTTCTTGACTTAATAAATAACTGTGGTGTAGATGTGAATGTTCTATGTGATTGTTGTTCTTGTTTTAATAAATAACTGTGGTGTAGATGTGAATGTTCTATGTGGTTGTTGTTCTGGAATTAATAAATAACTGTGGTGTAGATGTGAATGTTCTATGTGGTTGTTGTTCTTGACTTAATAAATAACTGTGGTGTAGATGTGAATGTTCTTTGTGGTTGTTGTTCTTGTTTTAATAAATAACTGTGGTGTAGATGTGAATGTTCTATGTGGTTGTTGTTCTTGTTTTAATAAATAACTGTGGTGTAGATGTGAATGTTCTATGTGGTTGTTGTTCTTATTTTAATAAATAACTGTGTTGTAGATATGAATGTTCTATGTGGTTGTTGTGCTTGTTTTAATAAATAACTGTGGTGTAGATGTGAATGTTCTATGTGGTTGTTGTTCTTGTTTTAATAAATAACTGTGGTGTAGATTTGAATGTTCTATGTGGTTGTTGTTCTTTATTTAATAAACTAGCGTGGGTACCCTGCGTTTCCCGATTGTTTGTTTCCGGGACGGGGGGGGAAGAGGGGGAGTTTTAAAAAATGTTATGGTAGGTAAGTAGGAAGGATCAAACCCGGAGTCATGAGTAAAAATAGGAAAATGAAGTGTGAAAAAAAAACAAAAAAAAACATCTGCAACGTTAACAGTTCGGCCACCAAGAAAAGTAAATTCCAGTTGTTTAGGAAAAAAAAAAAAAAAAAAAAAAAAAAAAAAAAAAAAAAAAACGACTACGGTAGGTCGGCGCGAATGTGAAAATATAATGTGAATTGTCCAGCACGCTAACCACTACGCCACAGAGCACTGCAGCTTAGTTTAGTGATTTTAAATAACTTCACATGAAAGAACTACGAAGCCAAACCGGTGTTCTCTTCTCAACTGTTCCTAGTAAACGATCCCCAAATGGTGTTAAGTGGTGGCAGGGGGAGGAGGAATTTATTAGAGACAAAATATTTTACCACTTCCATTGATCTTAACCGATTTTGGCCGTGACTTCTCAGCAGAAAAAGTATAGAAATCTAAGATTATCGAGGAATTTGAGAAATAATAAGCCTATAACACACCTCAGATATTGTTCTGCCGTTTGTGCCTATTATATTTGCATGAAATATCTTGATTTTTAATCCTATTAATGTCAAAATAAGACAGGGAAAAAATGAGTTCATTTTATGGGTAATGTAATGGGTAATATCCATCGCTAATCGTTGCCACACATGCTCAACTTCCAATAGCCCCTTCTGCCATTGCTCAGGTGCAGGATTGATAGACTGGCATGCCTCACAGAGCTTGATGATCTGCCTGACATCCGCTCTTGTTACTGCCGGGTCAACACGCCTCGCAAAATACAGAGTTCTTTTGATACCTGGATGTCCACTCTGCACATGAATTCTTTGTATTTGGCATGAGCTAATCGCGCCAACTGCGCAAGATCGAGCAGCGAACTCCACGCCTGTCTTCACAGCTTCATACCATTTGTGAGGCACACGGGTTAGTTGGTCTGCACAATTACAGTGTGATGCCACGAGCGTTACACTCACTGACAGGTCATACTCTGATACCAGACTCTTCAGGGTGTTTAGCCTCCGCCGGACTAACATCTCACTGGCTGCCTTAGTGCGGACTCTTGTTCGTCCCGAAAGAGTGTCGGACACCCAGTGGTATTCCACTCAGACCCATAGTGAGCTGCCGAGGCTCAGCATGCCACCCACTGAGCAGATACCTTGTGGATATAATAAACTCATTAGCAGGCAAGTCAGCAACACATGTAAAGAATTCTGCCCACTTCATGGAACTGATCAAGGGAGCACCCATCAGTACAAACCAAATGGTAAGCCTAGATGTGGTTAGCCTGTTCACTAAAGTCCCAACTAGTGAGACACTAGCAGTAAGGAGGGACTAGCTATGGGCTCGCCATTATCACCAGTGACGGCGAACATATACATGGAATACTTCGAAGACATGGCCTTAGGTTCAGCTCCCTTAAAGCCAACCATGTGGCTAAGAAACGTTGATGACACCTTCATACTCTGGCCCCATCAGGAAGACATCCAGGCTCTCCTAGACCATGTGAACTCAATAAGACCATCGATACAGTTCACAATGGAGAAAGAAAAAGATAACCAACTGGCCTTCCTTGATATACTCATATCATGCACAGAGCATGGGTTTAAGACATCCATATATCGCAAGCCTACCTTCACCGGACAATACCTAAACTTCAACTCCCATCATCCATACAGTATCAAACATGGAATCGCACGCTGCTTACAACATCGAGCAGAGACAATAAGTAGCGACACCATTACATATCACCAAGAAATGGTCAGGTTGAAGAATACCCTCCGTCATAACAACTACCCCGATAGCATACTATCCACCAGACGTGTTAATAGTATAAGAGAGGAGAATGAAACCCAAAAACCTCCAATGGTCTTCCTACCATACATACGAGGCATCTCCGAAAAGATTCAGAGAATATGTGCCGCCTACAACATCAGGATGGTATTCAAGAGCGAGTCAACACTCAGATGACACCTGGTACGAGTTAAGCCCCGCATGGAGGAGAACATAACCAAGAACTGCATATACTCCATCCCATGCAGTTGCAGAAAGGTTTACAAGGGTGAAACATGGCGCCCCCTTAAAGTGAGGGTGGAAGAACACCGAAAAGCGGTAACTAAAGGGAGACGGAAAAATCGGGTATAGCCAACCATGTCTGGATGGAGAGGGGGGACCATGGGATGAAGTAAAAATAATAAACAGAGAGACCCACTGGAAAGTGAGAAAACTTAAAGAAACAGCTCACATGCTCGGACATAACAACCTACTGAGCAAACCAAGCATAGACCTGAATGCAATTTGGACACCTCTGATAGAGAGAGAAAACCTTGAATAACAACATAGGTTTAACATTAACAAAAAACCAACTAAGAATTGTCCTAGTGACATATAGACGTTGTATCAAGTTTACAGTTACCCAAAGGTGCCGAGTTCAATCCTGAACGAAGGCAGTGAAAAAGTAACATTCAAAAACAGAGAATCATCAACTATGTCCTAGCTGGAGTCCGAACACGGTACCCCCGTAATAATAATAAAGGGTTGGGTTCGAGACTCCTAACAAACGGTTCCCCAGTTCGATACAAAACACCTGACGAAGGCCGGAGGCCGAAACGTTGTGACAATAACAACCAAGATGAGGAAGTCAGTCCGACAATCTCAATCAAGGAGTTACCTTATTAAAGTTGAAGGTTTCCAGCACAATTGAGAAGTGGTCACTTTCACATGTATCATCATGTGTACTCTATGAAGGTTGTTGTGTCACATAAACTTAGGTCTATCAATGACCCTGATTCAGTGGCATGGTTTAAGTAGGTTAATGTTTTGTTATTTAATAAGCATGAATTTTTGTTATTTACAATTGTTTCTGATATTTGCTTTTGGGGTCAAGCTTTTTTCTGCTCCATATTGGGTTGTGGTTGTTGAAATCTTCCAGCAAAAGGTACGGTTTGGAGAGTTGTTTTAGAAGATTGTTTATTTCTTGTGTATTTATAGTTTCATTTGATCATATGTATATAGAACAGATAGTAATGGTTTTATGTAATGTAACTTTGGTTGCTATTTCTTGTAGTTTTGTTTTGATATCTATTTTACTATGGGATATGTTTTTCATGATGAGTATTGTTGTGCCTTCATTAGCTTTGTGTCCTATGTTATTAATAAAATTGTATTGTTCATAGTTTTTGATCTACAATTTGTCTTTTTCTTGTAGGAAAGTTTCTTGTAATAGATGACAGCAGAGTTTACCTGGGACAGTAGTATGAGTAGCTCATTAAAATTAGCTTTTATACCTTAACAAAGCCATTGTATGATTGTATGTTTCATGTTTTATATTTTGATTTGTCATTTGGGTGTTTCAGTTTAGTTGTCTTTTTTCCAGTTTTTGTTATTCTTTTTTATATATTTATTCACCTTTTTTGGGAAAGAGGTTTTATTCACTGATGGATTTGGTTTCTGTTTCCATGACTTCTGGTTCTTTGGGTTGAGTTAATTTGTCAAATTTTATGCTTGGTCTCTCTGTTACTTCAGGTTCAGCAAGATCGTGGTTTGGTTTTTGTAGGGTTGATTTTCTTTAGAATATTTTTCCTTTTTGTTATTCTTGTTTGTTCAAATGTTTTTGTAGAATCTTTGTTTTCATGTTTGTTGTTTTTGTCTGATTCTGTGTTAGAACTTTTGTGAAGGACTGAAGGACTTTCTTTATTGTGGGTATTTTGTTCTTCAGAGTCTCCTGTCTCCAACATGCTTAAGCTGTTAGAGAGAGGAATTTGTGGGTTTGTTTGCGGTTCTTGATTAGTCAGGTCTGGTTCTAGTTTGCTTTTAAAGGTTTGTTTCTGGTTTTGATCATTTCTGTTGTAGTAGATTTTATTTGATTCATATTAGTTTCTTTTTGGATCTCTTTTAGAATTTTGAGTAGCTCTTCAGTTTAACTATAAATTTATTGAGGAGATTTTAGTAATTTGTCTGATTCGGGGGCAATTTCTGTAAAGTTATGTGTTCTTTGGTAGGAATTTACAATTTTCCTTGCCTCTGGAAAAGAAATGTTTTTCTTGTAAATCACTTCCGTAACCTTTTTCTTTTTGGAAAAGTCTGCATGTTTTGGAATAAGTCAGGTGATTTTCATAAAAAGTTTGGACACTTAGTTTCATTTGAGCATTCGTCTTTTGTATAATTGACCACAGTGACTCATGGACCTGTATCTGTAGGTAGGCTCTCTTCAAATCCAGCAGTCCTACATTACTCCCTTTCTCATAGTTTAGCAGCACACACACCTGCATTCCCGGTAAAGGCATCAACATGTCGATTCCATTCTCGATAATCCATCATGGGTCGAATTTTGTGTCTAGTCAGTTGTTCAGTAGCCATAAGTGGAATTAATCCTTTGGGTGGTCCTAAACGTTCTTGTAGGGATCGTATTAACCAACCATTATCGATCCATGTCAGAAGAATGTTCTTCATATGCAGCGCGATTCTTGGTAGAAACTGCATACTCTGGAATGGTATTGCATAACCGATCTGGCAATTTGATCGTAGTCCATTTCCACCTCGTAGTTCAGGTCCTTTCTTTGTTGTCAAATTTAGCAGAGAAGTTCTTTTTCTCAATAGAAATAGCTGCACAAACTCCTTTCCAAGCGTTATACCTCCAGCTGCTGTAATCATGACGCCTCCCAGAGTTCTTATTGTGTCAATTTCAAGTAATAAGTCGTATCCAAGGGGTTTTTCCTGCATCACCAGGACATCAACTTCAGCTGTGTCACCTTTCTCAGTACAGATTGTGACAGTCCCTATACCACAACATGCTTGGGATAAGCCATTAATGGTTATAACCTCCACGTTGCTTCCTCCATGTCTGACAGTGATTTATGCTAACTATAAATCAGGAACATCTCGTGTCTACAAATGCTGAACATTGCACATCATTAATTTTGATGCCAACAACAGGCAATGTTGTGTTCATTGCTTGGCAAGGGTGTTGACAGTACCTTGTCCTCGACTTCATTTTCCGAACAGTTGCAAGATATGTGACCTAACTCATTGCAGCGATAACATCGTGGTGTTCTCTTTCTTAGGGGCATGAGTGGCCGATGGTAAAAACATCTGAAATAGAGATAAACTTCCAAACCTGATTTCTCAATTGGAGGGCCACAGCTCCCTACCAATTTTTTTTTTTTTTGGGGGGGGGGGGGAGGGGGGGTGCACCTCAATTTTTCTTACTTACTCCCACACCCATCCTCTGATATTAATGTAGAATGAGCCCTTATTTCCAAGCCATCGAAACTTTGGGTGGGGGCGGGGGGGGATTTTCATGTTAGTAAAAGTAAAAATAAAAAATTACTTAGCTTACCATAAACTAAATCAGAGTGCAGAACATGCTTTTTTTGTAATTACAAACAAGTGGTGGTTTCACATACCTGACTTCTAAAGTTGGTAATAGGTAATTGTTTTACCTTTCTCTGTTATGCACCACAAGTCTAATTGATGATTTAGCTAAAGCTCAATTGATGGATATAGATGTTATCCTATTTGAAGCTACCTCCTACAATTAGGGAAACGCTGAATGTTTGCAATTACGTGTTATCATTACTTGCTGTTGTATTGCTTGAAGTTTCAGGAAGCTGCTGCCAATCCTTACATCTAGGCATTTTTCCGCAAAGATTCTGTGGAAGTCTTCATTCTGCCATCTTGCATCACATTGGAACATGGATACTACACACTTCTGATCTACAGCAGCTTCAGCATAATGATTATACCATGATCAGATGAATGTGTAGCTACAAAAGGATAAGGATCCCATCAATCATAGATCATCAGAAATTTGGTACTGATGGAATCGCAAATGCTCTACGCACTCAGTGTTTCAGCTTGTTTCCTATGTAAAGTGTGCCACCTCTTGTATTCAGAATGCCTGGATCTTGAAATAGACTTCCAGGAGATGTAGTAAATATGCAATTCATGATGAATTTAGATCTTCTATGTAAATTTCTACCATTCTTACCTTACATGGTAAGTGAAGGATATTCAATTTTTTTGTCATATTTAGTGAATTGAATAAAAGGTTTTTTACAGCTTGAAATACAGACTTAAAAAATTTTTTTTGCTTTACTATTTTTTTTAGCTTTGTGTTATTTGCCTTGAATTGTATTATATCGACTGTGAACATTCCAAGTCAAAAACAAAATGTATGAATCCCTACATTCGTTTTAACTAAGGGTAAAACAGCAATTCATATTCAATGAATTATCTAGATAAGTATTTTATTTTGGCTTTTAATGTGTGCGGTTAAACGCACCTAAAAAAATGCATTCACTTCTTGTTCTAAAAATAACAAACAAATAAATAAAAACCCAATTACGCGCACAAAGAAAAAAAGATAAATTTCAGAGGTGCAAAGATTTTTAAAAAACGCCCATGCAAATTCTGCGGGGAACAAAATTTAAAATGCGTTTTGTTCGGCGGACGTAGTTGAAAGCATACCATGTGACAAAAGAGTGCACTTCTCGGCCAATCAACGCCCAGAGAAAGATTTAATTTTCAAAACCTTTTTTCTCACATTGGTTGGCAGCCGATCGCCAAATACTTAAACGAATTCACTCACTCACTCATTCTCACTCGGCGCTTTGCTTTCCTCACTTTTCGCTCACTTCTCTATTCACATCAACGACTCCATTGCTACAGATTTTTCCGTCAGCATGACAAAACACAATTATCCACATGCACGCACACACACAGCGAATAATGCAGATATTCAACCGCATGCAAGCACATTTACCTTCTTTATTTCTCCACACACAAAAATTAAGCCTGAGAAAACAAAGGACACCCTTTGCTTTTTCTTGTCAAAACAACAAACAGTTTCAATAATTTTCACATTTGCAAGAACTGTCTATCCAGACACACCTTCTGAACACTAAAAAATGATTCTTTGTTGTTATTTTCGTTTATTTCACATGTTTGATTTTTTTTTTATTTCATTTTATTTATGGTGGAAAAATGAGACCTGAGTGCCAATACAAATGACACAAAATGTGATGAAATACCATTAAACAAATGAAACAATGTAGGAAAGGCAAAAATCATCATGAAAAAATAAAGTGACGTTTTTTATACTTACATCTTTTTCATCATTATGTATTAATAAAACTTTAAGCATCTCAATTTGTAAATTTTCAATATCTGAAAAAAAAAAAAAAAAAAAGTTAAAATTAAACTAAAATTGTATGAATATTGTTATCAATACTTATGTCTATCATGTCAAACATACAAAAAACGAACACAGCAGCCCTTAATCAATATGGCCGATCAATCGCCACGCATTGTTTTAAATCATTTATACTTTACTATCATCGCGTTTCCTTTATTTTACAGACTGATTTTTACATTTACTTACAAGTTACAAATGCCATTACGCATTATTAGGATTAACATTATTTACTCATTGTTATATTAAAAAAATAACGCCGCAGCTTTCTTGGTATCATATCCAGTTTTTGCATTCTAAATTAACCGATGCTAAAATGAACTGATGTCTTTTTAAATCAGTTATACTTTACTATCCTTTATTTTACAGACTGATGTTTACAAAAATTAAATATAACATTTACTTAAAAGTTATACATGCCATTACGCATTATTTCGATTAACGGACTAAATTGAACACATACTTTGTTACCATCACCAAGAAAAATATTGCGACAATATTTGTCTTGGTGATGGTCACAAAGTATGTGTTTTATTCAGTAGAACGTTATAATTGAAAGCTGATCCCCGATGATAAAAGTCATAAAAAAATCTTTTTTTACAATTTTACTTTTTTCATATCTGAAAGTTTGTTATTGATGAGATTAAAGTGAAAAAAGAAAAAAATATATAAATCGTGGAATTTATAGGGGGGGGGGTGCATTTTCATAAACATCCACCGAATCTCTTAATAAAAGAGAGTTGTAGTAGCTCCCTACATCCAAGTAGATTGGGGTGATTAAATAAAAAAAAAAGAAAAAAAATATTTTTCACTTTCAAAATCAGAAAAACTATTTCTTTTTATATGAAAACATTTTCACACTCTAAACCTGAATTATGTTCAAATAAATTATCATTTTCATTACTTCAGCTTGTATTTGACTATATTTACGCCAGTTTATTTTTTTTCCTTCCTTTGTCTGCCCAATAATTTACGCCGCTAAAGTACAAATTTCCCCCTTATTACATTGCCTATAGATATACTTATTTGTTATATATTGGCTTTTGTTTTTTTTGGTTTTTTTTACTATAGTTGTTTTTTTGTTTAGTTCTCTTTTCAGGACTCCTTTTCCACCACTGCTCAGACATTAACTTCTTTTTAGACACTTTTTTACCTTACCACCAACTGCACTATTTCCTTTAAGCTGACTTCTATAGGTTTTAGACTATGCTGAATAGAACAATCTATTTTAACTTTGGTGGAAACAAGTAGTTTTCGAGATATAATGACATGCATTATGCACTGTAATTCACTGTTCTATGCATGCGCGATAAAACAGTGTACTTCTCTCCACATGACACTGCCACCCACCCACAATCTTTTTTTTGTTTATAGTCTTTGCAGATGGGTATGCTGACAACATATATCAAGGTTGAACTTGGGGCAAATACTTGGACCCCCTCATTAAATGGGGTATCTATTCTGAAAGCCATTCTTACCATGGCGAGGTTGGTCATGTCTATTCCATACGATGTTCTTAACATAAGGAGGTTAGGGGTGTCTATTCCAAAACCTGTTCTTAACATTAGGACGTTGGGGATTGACCACCAACAAGAACCAGAGTTTAATTTTTTACAAAGAGGGGGCATTTTTGTTTCATGATAATATCTCTGAATTGATCACCAACATGCCTAGAAGCTTAAAAAAGATACAACAAGCATGTACTAGTACTTTATTGTAATACTTTCATTGCATAATTAATATTTATAAAAATTATCAAAGTTTATATTATAAGTGTCCATTTACTTCTGTAATGTTGGTTTATATATATATTTAAACTAACTCTCAGATTAATTACAACAGCGAAATCATTCTTAGAAAAAGGTAATCTTTTTAAGAACTGTTTTATTAGTGGATCGAATGTACCTTCAGAATAGAGCACAATTTCATAGTTGGGAGTATGCTGGTGCAAATGATAATGACAAACTTTATAAAGAAATAGTAGTATTCATAATTACCAGTCTAAAAAAACACCATCAGTTGTTAAAGCTTGTCCTGAAGTGAGTGGTGAGTGGCTTTCTCAGAAAATGTATTTTACATCTGATAAATTTTGGATTTTTTTTTATTAAACCTGTTGCTGCAGGCAATTATTCAGCCATTGTGAATGCTTTTAATATTTTACTTGATAATTTTCCCCCCAAAATATTTGTTGTTTTTTATTCTATTCATTTGTTAAGGAATATTTGCAATACCTTACTGAATAAAAAAGTTTGTATTTTCTCTTTTTATATTTGAGAGCTTACATATTTCTGTTTCCTCTAATGAAGGATATATAGCTCGGTCTAATTTATGAAGTAAATTGTTATAACAAAGATACTGCCCTAAATCATCATCATCATTATCATGCAGTCTGTCAGTCTTGACGTTGACTAGTTGGGGCCTCAGTGCTTTATCCTTTGGTGTTGGCATAGTCCTCTTTCTGTGTAAAACATCTGGTCACAGGTACTACATATGTGGGTGCCAGGGTTGTGTCGTCTATAGTGTCTCAGCTCTAAGGCTTCTCCAATCTTTCTCTATTTCTTTTTTTTCCTTTGTGGAGACTGTTCTACCAACCACTCCTTTCTTTGGCGTGTTCCTCCCAACTCTCGACATTGATGTTCATTGCCTTCAGGTGCCGCTTTGTTACATCTTTGTAGCGAAGCTTCTGATCTCTTACCTTGCGGGTTCCATTTTCCAGTTCCCCCATAGAAGATCATCATTGGAATTCGGTTTTCTTCCATTCTAGTAATGTGCCCGGTCTATCGTAGTTGCATAGTAGCAAGGGTAGCTTCCACACTATTTAGGTTTGCTCCTCTGAGAACTTCCGTGTTTGGTATGAAGTCACTTCATTTGATCTTCATGATCCTTCTCAGGTGTCTCTGTTGGACGGCTTCCAATCTCCTTACATGTTCTCTATACAGAGTGTAGGTCTCTGCTGAGTACAGCAAGGCTGGCAGGACGATGGTTTTGTAGACTGCACTTCGTCTCTAGCCAGATACCAGCCCTTGTCCAGAGCCTCTTTTCTAGCTTGCCAAAGGAGGCACATGCGCTTTGGATTCGGCAGCTTATTTCTTTGTCAGCATGGTTATCAGTGCTTAGAGTGCTTCCAAGGTATTTGAAGTTTTCAACAACTTTTAGCACCTTGCCGGTCGTTATCTGGTGAGGAGTGATACATCATTTCAGTCTTTTCTATGTTGATTTGTAAGCTTATCTTCCTGGCTGTTTGAGAGAAGGTATCAACTATCCTCTGCATCTGAGCTTGATTGTGAGATATCAGAGCAGTGTCATCTACGAACAGTAGTTCTGTTATCAGCTCCTTCCTTGTCTTGGTCTTGGCCTTCAGTCTTACAAGGTTTCCCATCAGAGCATGTGTGGATGAAGATACCTTCTTCGATGCTTTGATGGAGCAGCATTAAGACGGCTGTCAGAAATAGGGTGAACAGTGTTGGGGCCAGTACGCACCCTTGTTTGGTGCCATGGTTTACTTCCAAGAGTTCACTTTCTAGATTCCCTACTACAACTCTCCCTTTTGTTCCTTCGTGAAATTGTTTGATAATTTCCACAAAGTGATTGGGATATCTAAACACTTTAAGGATCTTCCACAACATTTTTCAATCAACTATATCAAATGAGCTTCTGCCCTCACTTGTTTCAGCTTCTTCTGGTTTGCTCTAATCGGGTTGCTTAGCTTTGATTTTAATGCTTGGTTTCTTCCATTTATTACATCTCTAATCTCTTGGTCATTCTCATTGAACCAGTCCGCATTCTGCTTTTTTGTGTAACCAAGTACCTCTGCCACAGCAGAGAATACAGGCCTACTTAGCAAGTCCCACATTTGTTCTGGTGAATCAGAATCATCGGTGGTTTGTTCTAATGCTGAGTTGATTGCAAGTTGTAGTCTATCTTGCCATTTTCTATCTCCGAGCTTTGATGTGTTTAGCTTTCTCTTACGCTTCGTTGTTGCCCTGCTGTACACAGGTTTTATGGAGAACTTGAAGGTAGTCTTGATTAGGTAGTGGTCTGTTTGGAAATCTGGTCCTCGCATAGCTCTTGTGTTCTTGGCATCTTTGAGGTCCTTCATTATTGTGATAACATAGTCCAGCAGATGGCGTCTCTTTGACCTGGTATGTTCCCAGGAGTAGTAATGGTTATCCGAATGTTGGAAGTAAGTGTTCGTAATTGCCAGTTCAAACTCTGTGCACAAACAGAGCAGCAGTTCTCCATTTGAATTAGGATTTCCCTTTTCAAACTTTCTGAGAACAGGGCGCCATGTATTGTAGTCATGGCCCACTCTAGCATTGAAGTCACCAAGGACAACTAGCTTATCCGCTGCAGGGACGTTTGCTCTGGTGTCTTTCAGCTGAGAGTAAAAGGCCTCCTTTTTCTCGTCTGGGTAGGTCATTGTGGGTGCATAGATGTTGATGATGGTAATGTTACGGTTATGGGATGTAGTGATTTGCAGTGTCATTATTCTTTCAGAGACCCCCTCTGGGGCTCTCTGCGAGTCTACTGGCTAGGTCATTTCTGATCGCAAAAGTGACTCCAGCTCTTTTTGGTTGATCTACAGAACAGCCCTTCCAGAGATAGGTTCTTCTTGCTTCTCTCAGTTGGCCCTCCCCGTTGAGTCTTGTCTCCTGCAATGCAGCTATGTCGATATTTGTATTTTCAAGCTCCAGATCTATTAGTGCTGTTCTTCTATGTGGCCTGCCACCCAAGTCCGTATCGACCACGGTTCTGATGTTCCATGTAACGATGTTCAAGTCTTGAGTGTTGTTATTTCTTGTTCTATTATTGTTACCGCTCGATTGGAGATCCATTGTCCGCGGTTTGACAGTCAGATGGTCTTTGGATGAGCTTTGTTTACCTCACCTTTTATAGACAAGCAGTGCTATCCCTGAACAGGGCTGCTTGGTCATCTGTGCAGCTGCCTCAGGGTATCGTCGTCCACTCGGTACATCTGTGACCTTCACAAACGGCCGCCAATGCACAGAGGTTGGACTAGTGGCTCCCAGCTCTCACACCTGTCACCGTTATCCTCACTCCATCACCACAGGACTTTCCACCTTGGCTCCTAACTTGCTTGCGCAGTTTAGGTGTAGTATCTGTTGCGCATCAGATAGATAACCTCTGAACCTCCAATGCTCATGTCCAGTGGAGCGAATCCGCAACGACTGGCAGCAGAGGAAGCTGCAGCTTCTGGCCGAAAGTAATCTCAATGAGGTTGACAGTCACCGTATCGTATCCGCTACTACGCCTTTTCTTTCTGGATAAGGTTCTATAGCCCTTTAAGGAAAACTGCAAGGCAGCAGTAGGATTTGAAATCAGAGTTTCTATCTCTTAGCCTTTTGCTGTGATAAAGCCCACAAGGCAGTGGTGTTTGATTTTGGGGTTGTTTCCCCTAGTCTTCGCCCAACCAAGGGCACCCACAGGACAGTGGGGTAGGGGTTGGTAGTGTGCCGGGGCATGTCCACACATCGGTGGGCCATAACACATTACCTCTTGGGTCCCCTACTACTCCAAGATCTCCTACAAGTTTAGCCTGAGGCCGCAAGGCATCCAGTTACCATGTGTGGCCAACGTGGAGGCACTGTAGGAGTCTTGATGATGGAGAGGCTATGTACTGGCAGGGAAGACTTATGCATAGCTGCTCCCTTTTCACCGTGAGGTTAGCCAGCAGTGTTGGCTGAAAGCGAGAAGGCATGCAAGCATGAACTTAACACTAACTTGTACCTAACACACTAGATGCATCACATCCCCTCGTTGGATCAAGAAACCAAACGCACACTGCCCTAAATACTAGATTATGCAAGGCTCCAAAACTAACATTGCATCCTAGTGATAATAAAATTTTACTTTAATTGTTGCCATTTTTATATTTTATTGTTTTAGATCTGTCTGCATATATCTCTTTGTTCTGAATATTTTTCTGAGTTCTTCATAGTTGCTTCTGTTTGTTAAATTGTTTTTCTTGAATTTAGTAAGTGTTAAGTGAATATTTGGTTTATTTAATGTCCATGACGGTCTGTTATTTGTTTTTTGTGTGACTATGTTGTCTGGTTTTTCATGGATTTGTGATATTACTTTCTTAATTCTGTTTCTGAAGCAGGGAATGCATTTTGATTTCCCTGAATAGAAATTTATGAATTGTGGGTTGAGGGTGGTCTCATATGTTGTGTTTTCAGGATTGCTTTGCAGTTTTGTAACATATTGTAAAGCTAGTTTTTCCCATCTTAAATATAAGGATTGTTCATGGGCTTTCAATAGGCTTCCAGACTAAGTCTCAGACCTTGATTCTATATGATTAGTATATTTTTTTAAGTAGGATTTGCGAGTGGAGCTGTATATGGCACAAGTGTAGTCCAGTTTGGATCTCATCTAATAAGAAACCACCATGTAGTTTCAAATCTTTTTAGATCTGGAAAAAGCATGATACTACTTGAAAGAGATTAACGATATGGGAAACAGCAGAAACCTAGCAATGTTTATCCTAAAATTCCTTTCTTACAGAACATATAAAGTATGCTTCAGGAACACAATATCAGATGAATACATATAAGAAGCAGGAGTACCACATGGTAGTGTACTCTATTTCTAATTAATATCAATGATATAACTAAAACCATTAACATGAGATTTGAAAAAACACTATTCATTGATAATGTCTTTATAACTTGTTTATTATCAAATATGCCAACTATAGAAAGACAAATGCAGCATTGCCTCAACAAAATAGATAACGATCTGTAGAAGAATGTTAAGGAAGGTGTCTGGCAGGTGTTTCAAGAATTGATAATGGATATAGTCTGGTCCAGTAGCTGTGTCATTACTTTTATGTATTCAGTTTGTAAGTTCTATTATAGTAAATGAGAAGTTGTAATATTCCTTGTTGTTGGATTAGAAATTGTGTCTTTTTTATTCTGCATTATTTTTGTAATTTTTGGAATTTGGGGAGTAGTTGTTGGATGAGGAGTTTTGACTAAATTTAGTTGTGATTATGTTTGCGATTTCTCATCCATGGGTTGTTTTCCATTTGGTGTTTTTATATAGTTTATTCTTGTTCTGACGGTTTTTCCCCAGTTATCTTTCTTATTTCTTATATTTTTTTTGGTGGAGTGTTATTGTTTAATGTTAATATAGCAAGCTTTTGCTTATGCTTGTTGGTATTTTTGGAGGTTAGTTTTTGTGGGATGTTGTTTAAATAACTTTAGCATTTTTTTCCTGTTGGTTATTGCCTCTGTGCTTTATAATTCAATAACTTGAGTGTTATTTCTTCTGCCTGTCACACCAATACTTCCTGGGTAAGGTTGACACTGTTGTCCAAACTTCCAACTTCCAAACTTCTGTATACGTAATGCACCTTCTCTCAACTCCAAACATACTTCTGCTAATTCAACTTATTTCTTCGAAATCCAACTTCAAAATGAATGTCCCTCTAAAAAATCAACCCTTTTTTATCTCCAACCAGGAGCATCTCATTTGCATATCGGGTGGTCACATTGCAAGTATCTAAAGAGATAAGTCAGCCATTTTTGTTTCTTTCTTCATTCATTTCATTCCACGACCAACCCGCTTAATTATGCACATGTGCTAGTTAGGTAAGTCGCACATTTCCCTACATTCTTGTGACCATGACATTGATTTTTGGTTTAGTGGGAGATTTCTGGATTGTTTTGGTTGTTATTTCATTTAGTATATTAGAACATTGGATTTGGTTTGTTAGCTACTTCCTCGGTAATCAATGTTGAGCAAAGTTTGTTGAATTTGGTCGATTTAACTTTATGAATTTAAAATGGGTTTATTTCTTCTGTTGCAGATTTATAAATTTTGAGGAAAATTGGAAAGTGGGCATTCTTATACTTATTCAAAGTCCATAAATATTATGGGAGATCATAGCTGACATTGTTCCCTGAGTGAAGGTATAGTAGTGTTTAGCAGTATTTGAGAGGCTAGTAGTGCCTAGCAGTATTTGAGAGGCTAGTGGTGTTTAACAGTGTTTGATAGGTTAATAGTGCCTAGCAGTGTGTGAGAGCCTAGAAGTGTTTAGCAGTGTTTGAGGGCCTAGTAATGTTTAGCACTGTTAAAGAAGCTAGTAGTGTTTAGCAATGTTTGAGAGGCTAGTAGTGTTTATCAGTATTTGAAAGGCTAGTGGTGCCTAGCAGTGTTTGAGAGGCTAGTAGTGTTTAGCAGTGTTTGAGAGGCTAGTAGTGTTTAGCAGTATTTAAGAGGCTAGTAGTGTTTAGCAGTATTTAAGAGGCTAGTAGTGTTTAGCGATGTTTAAGAGCCTAGTAGTGTCTAGTAGTGTTTTAGTGTGTAGCAGTGTTTGAGAGCCTAGCAGTGTTTAGTAGTGTTTGAAGGCCTAGTAGTGTTTAGCAGTGTTTAAGAGCCTAGTAGTGTTTAGCAGTATTTGAGAGCCTAGTAGTGTTTAGCGATGTTTGAGAGCCTAGTAGTGTTTAGAGGTGTTTGAGTGTTTAGCAGTGTTTGAGTGTTTAGTAGTGTTTGAGAGCCTAGCAGTGTTTAAGAGGCTAGTAGTGTTTAGCAGTGTTTTAGAGCCTAGTAGCGTTTAGCAGTGTTTTAGAGCCTAGTAGTGTTTAGCAGTGTTTTAGAGCCTAGTAGTGTTTAGCAGTGTTTTAGAGCCTAGTAGTGTTTAGCAGTGTTTTAGAGCCTAGTAGTGTTTAGCAGTGTTTTAGTGTTTAGCAGTATTTTGAAGCCTAGTAGTGTTTAGCATTGTTTGAGAGGCTAGTAGTGCTTAGCAGTGTTTGAGAGGCTAGTAGTGTTTAGCACTGTTTGAGAGGCTAGTAGTGTTTAGCACTGTTTGAGAGGCTAGTAGAATTTAGTAGTCTTTGAGAGGCTAGTAATATTTAGTAGTGTTTAGCAGTGTTTGAGAGGCTAGTAGAGTTTAGCACTGTTTGAGAGGCTAGTAGTGTTTAGCACTGTTTGAGAGGCTAGTAGAATTTAGTAGTGTTTGAGAGGCTAGTAATATTTAGTAGTGTTTAGCAGTGTTTGAGAGGCTAGTAGTGTTTAGCATTGTTTGAGAGGCTAGTAGCGCTTAGCAGTGTTTGAGAGGCTAGTAGAGTTTAGCACTGTTTGAGAGGCTAGTAGAGTTTAGCACTGTTTGAGAGGCTAGTAGTGTTTAGCACTGGTTGAGAGGCTAGTAGAATTTAGTAGTGTTTGAGAGGCTAGTAATATTTAGTAGTGTTTAGCAGTGTTTGAGAGGCTAGTAGTGTTTAGCAGTGTTTGAGAGGCTAGTAGTGTTTAGCAGTGTTTGATAGACTAGTAGTGTTTAGAAGTGTTTGAGAGGCTCGTAGTGTTTAGCAGTGTTTTATAGTCCGGTAGTGCCTAGTGGTGTTTGAGAGACTAGTAGTGCCTAGCAGTGTTTGATAGGCTAGTAGTGCCTAGCAGTGTTTGAGTGTTTAGTAGTGTATCAGAGCCTAGCAATGTTTAGCAGGGTTTGAGAGCCTAGTAATGTTTAGCAGTGTTTGAGAGCCTAGTAGTGCCTAGCAGTGTTGTAGAGGCTAGTAGTGTTTAGCAGTGTTTGATAGGCTAGTTCTGCCTAGCAGTGTTTGAGAGCCTAGCAGTGTTTAGCAGTGTTTGAGAGGCTAGTAGTGCCTAGCAGTGTTTGAGTGTTTAGCATTGTTTGAGAGCCTAGTAGTGTTTAGCAGTGTTTGAGAGCCTAGTAGTGTTTAGCAGTGTTTGAGAGCCTAGTAGTGTTTAGCAGTGTTTGAGAGCTTAGTATTGTCTAGCAGCGTTTGAGAAGATATTAGTGCCTAGTTGTGCTTGAGAGACTAGTAGTGCCTTGCAGTGTTTGTGAGTCTAGGAATGTTTAGCAGCATTTGAGAGTCTAGGAGTGTTTAGCAGTGTTTGATAGGCTAGTAGTGCCAAGGAGTGTTTGAGAGCCTAGTAGTGCCTAGCAGTGTTTGATAGGCTTGTAGTGCCTAGCAGTGTTTAAGTGCTTAGCAGTGTTTGAGAGGCTAGTAGTATTTAGCAGTGTTTGAGAGCCTAGTAGTGTTTAGCAGCATTTGAGAGCCTAGTAGTGTTTAGCAGTGTTTGAGAGCCTAGTAGTGTTTAGCAGTGTTTGCGAGGCTACTAATGTCTAGCAGCATTTGAATCACTAACAAAGAAAAAATAGCCAAAATAAATTATTCTAGGAACTCTCATTCTTTTTTTCAGCTGGCATGTTGATCTGTGTAATGCCACCAGCCTCACTACACTTAGCTATTTAGCAGCTCCTTTTCAAGGTGACAGTTTAGTTATTATTTTTCATTATAAGCAACGGAAACTTATGAGACACCTCAACCTTTACCACTGCATTAGCTACTGATAATCTGCTAAGATTACTAATGAATCCACTGCTTATTTGCTCTATTTCATATTAATCCTTGACCATTTCTAAAATCCGCACAGGCCATGCATATATGTGTAACCCCTACAGGGCAGCTCAGGTACATAGGCTTGTGGTTGGGATGCACCTGTGGCCGATACCTGTGGCGTCACCAGTGGCTTCGTCTAGTGGTCGAATTCATCTTCACTGTCATCGTCGGTCGCTCTCCGGTTTCGCTTACAAATCAGCTTCCAACAGTTACCTGGGCTATCGGAGAAATATATTGCATTCACAACGGCGTTTCCAATCAAAGAAAAGAAAGTCAAAACTTAATTGTTTTTTCTTAACATAGAATTGATTATTGTCTTCGACTTTACAAATAATAGTTACACACTGGCCTAGTCATGCAACTTAGGGGGCTGGCAATTTTCTTTCCTTTACCAAGTTCTCTGTTCTTCATCTACCGTCAGTCCACGGGAAGGCATCAACTGCCCAGGCGAAAAGAAGACGCCAATTAGCTAAGTGTCTTGTTTTTATCAAACCAGTCGTTCCTCCTTCCACCTTTTTGGAGTTATTCTTTCTTTTTTTCCTTTCTTCTCCTCTCTTCTTTTATCCTATTAATTTGTACTCCCCTTCCTTTTTTCTTTTGAATTTCCTCCCTCTCTCTGTTTCCCTAATTTCTACTCCTCCTTTCGGCTTTATCTATACCAATTTTTAACCCTCATTGCATTGGATGATATTTTAATATTCTCAGATATGATAGAAACCTATTTAGATAACATAAATAGGGTGCTAGCCAGTTTACATAAGCACAATCTCAGTTTGAAAGCCACAAAGTGTGAAATTTTTAGGACAGAAGTACAGTATCTGGAGTTCAAAGTAAGTGAACGGGGTATACAGTCAAACCTGGACAATATCAAATTGATAAAATCGATTTTGACTCCAATTACTGTGAGACAAGCGAAAGTTTTCATCGGTATGATGTCATATCGGCGATTCATAAAAACATTTTTCCAAGATTGTTGAGCCATTAGTTCACCTGACGAGGAAATATGCGAGATTTGAATGGGACGACACATGTCAGTCTGCCTTTGATAGTCTAAAAATGAAGCTGACAGATATGGTTATACTCACTTATCCCAATCCCGAAAAGAACTACTGACTGTACATGGATGTCTCCGATCATGTGATTGGGACATGTCTGTTGCAAATAGTCTATGATCAGAGGGTTAAGAAGCTGAAAAACCAATTTACTTCTTATACCATAAACTAAGCATACACTATGCTCTTAATAAGTTGAATCACTATTTGCATAGTGCGGAGTTAACCATCTCTATTGATCACATACCCCTGAAATATTTATTAAACTCACCTATATAGAATAGGAAAATACAGATGTAGCCTTTGAGTATGGCTTGCTATAGCAGCACCATACAGTACCTGATGGGAAGGACAATGTTTGTGCAGATCTCTTAGCATAAGTAGTGGATTAGAGTTGAGACAATGACGATCCCCCGGTATAAATAGATGGTAGGAATTATTCGGTAAGTGCAATAAACTCTAATCATTTTGAGCCAAAAGAGTTTCTGTCATATAAGAAGGTTGAGGGCTCATCAGTAACACACCAATGTCCTAGGTTATCGGGTTTAGATTTAATTAGGGGATAAGAGGCAGATAAACAAATTTTAGATTTAAAGTTACAAATGAAAAAGATAAATCATCCAAAATAGAACAAATTCATAGTAATGGACGAGATAGTGTATTACTGTTGCATAGGATGATTTGTTTTGGAGTATGAAGAAAATCAAGTTTGTTTAATAGGTTAGTTATTAGTGGATTGCGAGTGTTCTTTTCTTTTAATAAAGTTAGAACTGATAAAGAGTATGAAAATATTATAAACTTGTTTGCTTGATCGGCATTTATAATATTAAGAGCCAGGTTTTTTGGATTTTTCTTTGCCAATTAAATAGCAGAGCTTCCAACCTTTTCTTTGGATTTAGTTCCGTCAGTATAAATGTGTTTATAATCTGAATAGTCATGAAGGATGTCATGTATTTTTTCCATAAAGATGGGTTTGTGTTGGATTTAGCGTGTTTTGAGAGATTTAATAGTATAGTAGTATGTTTTGGATGTTCGGGTGGGTTTACAGAGGTTTTGGAAAGCCAGGGTGGATGTTTGAGTGTAGAAGCTTTGTGGATTTGCGAGATGTTAATTTTGGCTTCGTCTTTTATTTCTTTCATGCAGAGACCATAAGGCTTGATTGCTTTTTCTTTTTTTTTGGAATAGTGTTTGGTGTCTGGGGTGAGAGGCACTCTGGTATATAGGGTTCGAGGTGTTAGATGCAAGTTTTGTATAGTATTGTAGGGCTAATTTTGTCCGTCTCATTTCAAGTGTAGGTTCATTCGTTTCTGCATAGAGACTCTTGACTTGTGTAGTGGTAAATGCTCCAAGTGCTAGTCGGAGTCCATGGTGGTGAATTGTGTTGAGTTCTCTGATGTAGAATTTTCTTGTTGCACCGTAGATAAAGCAGCCATAGTTCAACTTTGATCTTATTAGTGTTTGGTAGAGTTTTAGAATTGTTTTGTGATCAGCTCCCCAGTTTGTATGTGCTATCGTTCTACCATGTTGCATCCTTTGGTTGTATTTTTTTCTTAAGTATTTAATGTAGGGTATGAAGGTGAGTGTTTTGTCAAAGGTGATTCAAAGATATTTGTATTGATTTGTAACTGTTAGTTTATTGTAGTTAACTTTTAGCTCAGGGTCAGGATGCATTTTTCTATGTTGGCAGAAGTGGACACATTTTGTTTTTGTTTGAGAAAAGCTAAAGCCATTTTTCGTAGCCCAGCTGCTAATTTTGTAGATGTCGTTCAATAGTGTTCATATGTTTGGCTTTAAAACTTATCATGAGATCGTCAATATAGATGACATAGTTTGTTTCCGACTTTATGTTATTAGTTATATTGTTTATTTTCACATTAAAAAGTGTGACTGAAAGAATTGCACCTTGGGGAACTCCCAGTTCTTGTTTTTGAGACTTTGGTAAGATGTTTCCTAGTCTTACTTGGAAGGTTCTATCACTCAGTTTTTGATAAATGTTGGCATTCTGCCTTTTAGACCTAGTTAATTCAGGTCTTTTAATATTCCGTACTACCAAGTGGTATCAAAGACTTTTTCTATGTCAAAGAAAACTGTTATCACAGTTTCTTTGAGAATGAAGGCTTCTCTAATATAGGTTTCCAAATTTATGATGTGGTCAATAGGGCTTCGGCCCTTTTGGAAGCCTGCTTGGTGTTCAGAGATTAGGTGATTTCTTTCTAGGTACCAGATTAGTCTTCTAGTGATCATTCATTTGAGGTTTTTGCAGATGCAACTTGTAAGTGCAATGGGATGGTAGTTTATTGCATCTGAGGGATCTTTTGAAGGTTTAGGTATGGGAATTATAATGGTGTGTCTCCAAGTGTCAGGGAATTTTTCATTGATCCAGATATCATTGAAAATTTTGAGTAGGCATTCTTTTGATTTCATTGGCAATTCTTTCAGGAAGATATCAGAGATTTCATTGGGTCTGGCTGTTGAATTATGGGTGTTTTTGAGAGATTCTTCTAATTGTAGTATTCAGTGTTGTCTGAGTGGAAGCAGATTTTTTGTTGTTCTGTTTGGTTTTTGATGACTTGGAATTCTTTGTTCCTATTAGTTGGTAAGGAGTTTTGGCAAAGTTTTCTAAGATTTTGGCTATTTTTTCCTTTGTTAGTGATTTTGATATTGTTATGGATGATGTGTTTGTTAACTTGTTTTGACCTTCTAGAATGATCCCACAGGTCTTGTGATGTACATTCCATTCATATTCTGTAAAGACGCTAGGTTCGGATATAGTGAGGTCAATAGCTGAGAGTGTTCTGGAAGTAGAGTGACGATAGGTGTTTGTACCATTGTTAAATAGACATAATTTGTTTTCATCTAGAAAATTTTTGATAATTTTATCTCTTCTGCTTGTTAGTTTGTTTCCCCATAGTTCAGTGCTATTAATGTCACCCATGAGGATAAAAGGTTTAGGAAGTTGTTGGATTAATAAATCCAAGTCTGTTTGATTTAATTTTTCGTTAGGTAGCAGGTATTGTTAGTGGTTTTCTTAGACTGATGGTTACTGCAACGGCTTGTAGTGTTGTATTCAGTTTGGTTTCGCTTTGAATAATATTATTGTTAATTAAAATGGATTCTCCTCCGGAAGTTCTGTTTCCTTGTTCGTGTACATAGTCATAGGTTGTGTATCGTTTCATATGTAGTGTGTTCTGAATTTTCTTCTAGGCATGTGACTGCTGGATGAAAAGAGACAATGAAATTAATTTGTTAATTTTTATGCTTGATTTATCTGTTTTTAGAGGTTGAAAGAGATTGTGGTTTGGCTTTTGTGGGGCGGTTTTCTTTGAGGAATTTTTCCCATTTATTGTTCTTGTCTGTTCAGATGTTTTTGCAGAGTCTTTGTTTTTTGGTTTGTTGTTATCTGTTTTTATATTAAAATTCTTGTGGGGAGTGGTCGAAGGACTCTCCTTATTATTGGTATTCTGCTCGTCAGAGTTCTTCGTCTCCAGTGTTTTAAAGCTATTGAAGAGAGGACGTTGTGGGTTTATTTGTTTAGTTATGTCCGGTTCTGATTTGCTTTTTAGGGTTTGCTTTTGGTTTAAATAATTTTGATATGTTGTAGTAGGCATTATTTGATTTATATTGATATCTTTTGTTTTGTTTTTTCTTTTCAGGATTTCAATTAGATCTTTGAGCTCCGATATTGATTTGTTGAGGGAAACTTGGTAGTTTGTTTGCCTTAGTTTTTGGGCGGTTTTTGCATAAGTGTCTGTTTTTTTTAGCAATTTCTGCATAGGTAGGTGTCTGCTTTTTGGAGGGAATTTACAATTTTCCTTGCCTTTGGGAAAGAAATCTTTTTTTTTTTACTTTACCTTCACAACTTTTTTCTTTTTTAAAAATCTTGCATGTTTTGGAATAAGCTGGGTGATTTTCATGACAGTTTGGACATTTTATTTTGTTTGGGCATTCGTCCTCTGTATGATTAGGGTTCTTTATGCTGCATTTTCCACATATTCTATGCCCTCTACAGGTTTCTCTATGATGCCCAAATTTATGGCACTTGAAGCATCTTAGAGGGAGTGGAATATAAGGTTCAACTTTTCCAATTATGCATCCAATTTTAATTTTCTGTGGGATTGTGGGAGTATTAAAAGTCAGGAGGTATGTATTTGTGGGTATGGTTTGACCATTTCTTTTGATATTAATTCGGGTGTGGTCAATTACCCCTTGTTTTCTTTAAAGCTGTTTTGATTTTGTCGGATGTTGCCAAGGTTAGTTCCTGGCCTCTTACGATGTCATTTGACACGATTAATTTTTCATGGGCGAATACCCTACATTGATAAGTGTGGAATTTTTTCATTTTTAAGAGATTTTGTGCATATTTATAACTATCTATTCCAATCAGAAGATTACGATTTTTCATTTTTTTTTTTTACCGTTTTTGGCATGCATATTTGTGAAGTAATTTTTTCTATTAGGAATGGTGATAGTTCACTAATTTTTTTTTTTTTTCCTTCTAGGATTTCTATTACTAGGAATCTTGGGAAATTTTCCTTTTCTATAAATTCTGGAGTGTTGTTTTCCACTGATATGGATTCTAGCTCACTGTCTGAATTGGATGCATCAGATACATCGAAGTGTGTTTTTTTTATTTTTAGCGTTATTGAATAATTTTCTGGGTTTTTTGAGTAGTTTTCCAATTTCCATATATATTTGGTTATTTCATCTTTTTTGCTCCCCACCCTCATCGAAGCCCAAATGTGGGAGATGTTGGGGAGGGAGGGGGGAGACCCATTTGCCCTTTCATCCGAAGGATACAAAATAGATATACTCAATCGGTTGAGTGTGTCATCATTTTCTGATTCCACCGTTAGTTTCATTTTCCCAGTTTAATAGAAACATTGGGTAGGGAACTGTTGTGTGGTTTTATCTCAGCAATTGATTGACCCTTGCCACTGCCTTCTAACACTTATTTGGTTTGCCTGTAAAAAGTAAGAAGATATTGTATTATCTTTAGACTTTGTTTATTTTGGTGGGGAGGGGGGTTGTAATCGATATTTGCCAGTTTAAGTGTTAGGGCTTGGCATGACTAGCCGATTGATCAGATCGGACCTCCCCGACCTCCCGTCAAGGTAAGGGCCAAAGTGATGTGTGATGTCACAACGTTTTTTTTTCCAGATCATGGATTGCTCAACCACTAGGATCCCGTCCCAAGACATTACAGGTCGCTACCTACGGCCAACAGGTAACTCCATTGAGGGACTTTTACCCTCTGCAGGAGGGCAGTCGGCATATTTTGATGCCCCACCGACGTAGCCTATTAAACTGGTCAATTGAGGGACAGAAAATAAAAAAGACTTTATGCTTCAAGTTGTTTATTTCTTTGAATATTTTATTCATGGATTTTAATTTTGTTGTTTTTAATTACTTCCTTCATTGGTCATAAAGCTTGGTTCGGTGTTCTTGTACTGGATTTTGTTTTCATTCTCGGCTTTGCAGAACATGAATGAGTTTTGCAAAGGAAAAGGGTTATAGTATTATTGGTTGGTATGTTTTAACTTAGAAAGCCAGTAAGGAAGTGGGGGTGTAGAAAAAAGGGGGAGGGAGGGGAAGGGGGCTGTTTTTATTTTTGGTTTTGTAGAACATAATTAAGTTTTACAAAAAAGAATAGAAAAACAAAAAGGAGCATCAATGTAGGTGATTTCGTTTCAGCCTGATCTGGTAGCACCAGGCTAGACAAAGACTAGGAAACTCCTAGCCTTACATAAAATAATATACCTAAACCAATGTATGGACAGGATATACCTATCACGAAAAGAAGGGGGGCTCGGTCTCACTGAAATAGACCATGCATATCGAGCCACGATAGTAAGCATGGGGCAGTACATCAAAAGCTCAACAGATATGACAATGGAAATAGTGAGGATCCATCATGAATGCCTACCACAACAAACCTTACTCACATGGCTCTGGAAAATACAGCTGATGGTTTTCTCGTGCAAAAATGGGCCGATTCTATCTGGCAAATTCATTTGAAATAGAGCATAAATAGACCTGAAAATGCTGTTCTCTTACCCCCCCCCCATCCACATGTTACTACTTATAAAAGAACACGCTTGTCCAAGTAGAGAGCTATATCACGTGATAACCGTTTTCTTTTTGAAAAGGAAACGCTGAAGTTTATTTCAAACAAAATCAATTCTTATTTGCAGTCACAAACGACGTACTTTAGCAGTTAAGTCACGAATTTGTAATATTTTTCTTTTCTAGATGCAAGTGCTAATATTATATTTATTTCAGTTTTTAATCTTTATTTCATTGTTTTATTAATTGTGTACATAGTTTTCTTGTGCAAAAATGTGCCGATTCTATCTGGCAAGTTCATTTGGAATATATATTGTTTTATTTTTTAATAGAGTCCATAAATGTTGTTTATATTTTCCAAGTTGATAGCATAAACAGATTAGGCAATTGTATTCATTTTCAGTTAGTGAGAGGGGAATCTTTTACCATAGCTTCCCTAAAACACGCAAAATAGACTTCTATTAAGTACAATATGTAATATATATTTTTTTAAATGGAGAGGAGACAATGCATTGTGGATGCGTTATGGGAAGCTTCCGTGGTTCTCTCCAGAACGTGCTGCTACTATTGCACACAGAAATCACTTTTTCCATTGCTTCCAACGTAACAGATGTACCGAGACTAAAGTCACTTTCAGGACTGCTAGCAACCACTGTAAAAAGTAATAAAGAATGCAAGAGAGTTGTATGCTCAGTCCGTCAAGTCCAAAGTAGCTGAGCAGCGGCTTGGTACCCACCATTTTTGGCAAATAGCAAACAGAATCCTGAACAGAAGCATGTGTTCTATCCCAACTATCATAAATGGACCTGAGGTAATCTTGTCAGCATCAGACAAAGCCAAACTCTTTGCCAAGAACTTTGCAGCTAATTCTACTCTTTGCAACCAAGGTCGCCAACCTCCAATATTTCCTCCTGTATCAAAAAACACGCTATGTGATATACAAATATCTGTATGTGATGTTGCCAAGCTAATCAAAAACCTTGATTCCAGTAAAGCAACCGGCACTGACAATATTCCAATTATAGTACTCAAAAGACTTCAACCAAAACTAGCGCCCATACTTACAAAACTGTTTAAACGTCTTAAGGAGAATTGCTTCCCATCACCCTGGAAAATCTCATCAGTATGCCTTGCATTTAAGAATTCAGGTGATCGGTCATCTCCCTCTCAGTACAGGCCAATAAGTGTCCTGTGTGCCATGAGTAAGTTGCTGGAATCTGTTAAATACAGAAGTAATCAACCATCTCAACAAAAATAACCTTCTTAGTGACACTCAATATGTTTTCCGTTCTGCTAGATCTACAGCAGATGCGTTTACAGTTATATCTCATAGGATTAGTGAATCTCTCAACGGAGGCTACCCTTCTAGGGCAATTGCTCTTGACATATCAAAGGTCTTTGATAGAGTATGGCATAAAGGTTGACTTCATAAGATCTCCAGCTATGGTATAGCTGGAAATGTCTTCTCAGTTATTAAATCATTTCTCTCTGATAGGTTCATAAGAAGGACAGAAGTCAGAAGCTCACAGTATTAATGTTGAAGTCCCTCAGGGGTTCACACTAGGCCCAAATCTCTTCCTGATCTACATTAATGATCTTCCAAATCACATCCTTACATCATTCGTAGATATTTATGCTGATGACACTACCATCTATGGTAGCACATCTAAGACCGTAAATAACCAAGTTCTCTCAGATTCCCTCTCCTCTGGTCTTGAACAAGTGGTACAATGGGGAAAGAGGTGGCTTGTTACTTTTAATGCATCTAAAACCAAGCTTTTATCTTTACATCATCAACGCTCTGATCCCCATTTAGCATCAATTGTAATGAATGGCTCTCATCTTGGGGAGGCCTCGTGTTTTGACAAGCTTCTGGGCTTGACCTTTAATTATTAGTTGGTGAGGAGTTTTTGGCAAAGTTTTCTGCTAAGACTTTTGCTATTTTTTCTTTGTTAGTGATTTTGATATTGTTATGGATGAGATGTTTATTTGCTTATTTAGTGTATTTACCAGTAATTTTGTTTATCATCTTCCATATTTCCTTGGGTTTGGTGTTTGAATTTAGTTGGCTGACATAAGTTTGCCATGTTGATTGCTTAGCTTGCTTAATGGTTCTGCGAGCTTTGGCTCTATTTTTTTTTGTAATTTTCTAAAATTTTTTTAGTTGGTTGGCTATTAAATATTTTGAGTGCTGTTTGTCTGGCTTTGAGCACTTCTTTGCAATCTTTATTATACCAAGGCTTGTTGTATCTTGTTGATGGGGAACTTTCAGGAATAGTTTTCTCAGCTATAATATTTAGAGTGTTGGTGAAGTGGATGATGTCATCTTTTCTTGAATTTTCTTCTTGCACTAGGTCTGTGCGGCAGATTTTTTAAAAAACTTCCCAGTTGGCCTTATGCAAGTTCCATTGGGTTGTTTTAGTGTCTTCTCTGGTTCTTGACCTTCTAGATTGGGAAGTGATCACTCTCACAAGTCTCATGATGTATTTTCCATTTATATTCTGTGAAGATGCTGGGTTTGGATATAGTGAGGTCAATAGCCGAGTGTTCCAGAACTAGGGTGAAGATAGGTGTTTGTTCCATTGTTAAACAGACATAGTTGGTTTTCATCTAGAAAACTTTCGATAATTTTACCTCTTCTGTTTGTTAGTTTGTTTCTCCATAGTTCATTGTGGCTATTAAAGTCACCCATGAGGATAAAAGGTTTAGGGCGTTGTTGGATCAATAAGTTCAAGTCTGTTTTATTTAAGTTTTTGTTAGGTGGCAGGTACAGGGAGCAGATTGTTAGTGGTTTTCTTAGACTAATGGTTACTGCAATGGCTTGTAGTGTTGTATTCAGTTTGGTTTCGCTTTGAATAATATTATTGTTAATTAGAATGGATACTCCTCCGGAAGCTCCGTTTCCTTGTTCGTGTACATAGTTATAGGTTGTGTATCGTTTGATATGTAGTGTGTTCTGAATTTTCTTGTAGGCATGTGACTGCTGGGTGAAAAGAGGCAATGAGAAGGTTCAATTTGTCGAAATTAGCCTTTTCAACTCTAATATTCCATTGAAGAAATACTGGTTTATGGGTCATTGGTGGTGAGGTTATGATCCTCTGTAGTGTTTTCTTTTAGGTCTTCAAGTTGATTATGGGTTTTAGTATTGGTGTTGATATAAGGTATGGATTAAGTGTAATTTGTTGACGGTTTTCAATTAGCTTTGATTTTTTTTTCTGTTTTTGGCTTGTCTTCTGTTTGGTCTTTTGTTTCATTTTTTTTTTTTTTTTGTTTGGGGATCTGGAACTGGAATTCTTATGGGACCTTATGTCTGTTTTGTTTTGGTTTTTCTTTTGTTTGACAGTGATCGATGGGGAGTTTCTTGATTTAATGTTTCTGTTTGTTGGTTTGGGTATTCTGTTTCCATTTCATCTTCGGATTCAGTTTGATTTTTAGGGATTAGGGTTCTAAATCTGGAGTTTGAATGGGACCTTATAACTGTTTTGTTTTGGTTTTTCTTTTGTTTTGATGGTGTTCGATAGGAAGATTCTTGTTTTGGGATTTCTATTTGTTGACTTGGATATTCAGTCTCCATTTCATCAGGTTCTGTTAAATTTTTGAGGAGTATTTCTATTTTTTGTTTTGCTGGTTTATTGTTTGGTTTTAAGAAAATTTGTTCTTGAGAATATTGGCCTTTAAGAAGGGAGGTTTGGGTTTGGGAGGAGACAAATACTTCATTGGGTTCTTTTCTAGTTTCAATTTTTCTAGTTTTTAAAAGTGTTGTATTTTTAGTTTTTTTTTTTTTTTTAAGTTAAGCAATTCGTTTGGTTCTAGATGTACCAGTTTTTCAATAAGTTTGTTGTATTTATCAATAAGTTTGTTGCTGGTTGGTGGGATTTGCTTTGTTTTTTTTTTTTGCGTTTTATTTCTTATGACTCCTTCCACTATTGTCTTCGCTTCTAAGTAAGATATATTTCGTTCATGCTTTGTGGCTAAGATTTCTTTTTCAGTTTTCCATTGTTCAGTTTTTTGAATAAGCAGAGTGCTTGCATTGGCAGTTTATACATTTGGACTCGCGACATTCTTGTTCATTGTGACTTATTTCTTTAGAGCCACATTTAGCGCACGTGGGATGATCTCTGCAGGCATCTCTATGGTAACCAAATTTTTGACAGTTGAAACATCTCAGAGGATCTGGGATGTATATTTCAACTGGTTCTATGGTGCAACCAATTTTAATTTTAGGTGGAATTTTTGGAGTGTTAAATGTAATAATATAAGTATGTGTTGGTATTTTTCCTGAATTTTTCTTTATATAGATTCTTTTATAGTTAATGACTCCTTGTTTGCTCAGTTCGTTCTGGATTTCTTCTGGTGAAGCAAGTGATAGTTCCCGGCTTCAGATAACTCCTTTGAATTGATTTAATCTATTGTGTGGGGTGACTTTAATGTTATGGAAAGTTTTCATATTTTCTAAGTTTAGGCTTTGGCTTATTGTCTCAATCTAGATTAATAGGTTACCATCTTTTTTTTTTTTTTTTTTTTTAACCATTTTTGGGTTTATTTTCCTAGTTAGCACTTTTTTGATGAGAAAAGGGGACAATTTTGACATCAGAGTTTCATCCAGTGATTCTAATACATAGTACTTGGGGAAATCTTAATTTTCCTCACTTTCTGAGTCTGATAAGAAGCGCTTGGGTTTTTTTCCAAGACCTCCAAGACCTTAAATCACCAGGATTCCATTCCAAAATGTCACGGGTCGCCACCCACGGCCAACAGGTGGCCCCATTGAGGGACTTTTATCCTCTGCAGGGGGGCAGTTGGTGTATTCTAATGCTCCACCAACAGGGCCAATTCAACTTTAGAGCTATCTAACTTCTTTTTTTAATGGATACATGGAAGGGTTATGCTATTGCAGCATATTTATGTGCATTTACTACAGATTACTCCATTAACTATTAGATGTCCAGTGCCATATTCGGATTCCTTGCACAAAAGTACACTTATATGGCAAATAACATTGTTTTATCTTCTGTTTTAACAAAGATATATTTTTACTGAAAAAGTAGTGTAGAAATGTGACTAAACACATCATCTTAAAGAAAATATCCAAACGTACACGACAGAAAAAGTCATAACTTCCTTATTTTTAATTAGATTTAAAAACTTTTTTAAAGATTCTTTCTTAGATCATCAAGCTCTTTCTATGTATGCCATGATTGAGATATTTTAAGCATTTTTTCATGTGTTTTACTATATTATCAGCAGTGATTGCTCGAGTTAAGAAATAAGACCATTTAAACATGATTGTTATTATGAAATTATTTGGACTGTCCAATGGGGATGGGATGGGTTGAATGAAGGAATGAAGCGATAGAAGCTATAAAGCAGTAATTATCCAGAGAAAATAAAATATGAAAAAAAAGTAACATGTTTGATCGCAACGTTTCCGAGAATCCAATTATAATCCAACTTTTTCTTCATTTTCTCTTTTTTAAATAGGGGGGGGGGGGGGTAAATCAAGACAAAGCGAAGTAATAACCCCAAAAAAACAATGTTAAAACTTCTAAAACAAACCGGGAAAACAACAAAAAACAGCAAATGTGATGGAAAAAAAAAACAATTAAAAAAATGAACATGATGCAATACGAACGGTCCGGCGTTGCTCGGGTGTTTGAAAAAAAAAAGTTTGGGGGAGGTAGGTAGGCTCGAACACGAATCCTTGAGGTGAAAGCGAAAAAAAAAAAAAAAAAAGAAGCGTGATGACTAACCTCGATGGGGAATGAGAATGGATGAAATTTAATGATTAAAAAGTGAATTAACAGGTGCGTAAATTTAATGAGGTCAAACATCAACCCCGCAGTTAAGTTTGATTGCGAGGGAGCTTTTTTGGTTTTGTTTCCCCAAGATGTTGGGTTGGGGGGAAAACCAGCTCCCCATAAAAAATGGGGGTGTCCAAATGAAAGTAATCATCTGATATGACGGTTTTCACCGCGTTGATCAAAGCTGATTTGCTTTCTGGACGTCCCTGGCAAGAAAGTTGAGGAAGTGACCTCGTTTCAATTTAGTTTCACTTTATACTAAAAAGTCAAACAAACACGAGAGGAGATGAAATAGCAAGAATTTTGTAAAAGTCGATGTAAATAAATCTAGTAAGCGTGCTGGAGGTAAACATTTTATCTTGGCTGACGTTATCCGCCTGATAGTCAGGGACCCAAATCTTGGATTAACCACTAAGGAGGCTGTCCTATCAGCAGGTGCAAAGTACTGGGGCTACTGTATTGCCATTTGGGAAATGGATTCTGGACCATGCAGTAGTCTCTGGTGGGACCTCTCAATAAAATACTAGTGGGTAATTGTTGCGGCTTTACATTATCATGTGCTACAAAAAAAAACATTTTCTGTCCTTTTCTCTCTTACTTTCCCCTCTCTATCCTGCTCTAAGCAAGTATGCCGACCTGTTCCACGAATCCCAAAACCTCAACATGAAATATCTCTAGATAAAAAACATGAATAAACCTAGAACCCCATCCTCCAACGTAAACCCCTACTACCATGTCTCCTTCTCTAACATCAGGGGTCTACGTTCCAATCTTCCAGAGGCTGAAACCCAATTACAGGAGACAAAACCAGACATATTCTTTCTAAGCAAAACTGGCATAGGGCCGACCACTTCCCTAGACAAGTTCATAATTAAAGGATACTCTAACATCAAAATCTGACTCCCAAGATCGCCATGGGGTGCCTACATAAAAGATGGATTCCCCAGTGGCAGGGATATCTCCAGAGAAGACCCTAATTTACCTTATATGTGCTTCCGGGTGGCACTTGCTTCCACCACTGCATTTATATTTGCCCTCTATCACCCCACAATAGCGGAGTTACTATCTTTAAGAGTATATCTGAGAAATTAAACCACATCCTGTCTGCACATCCTTCAGCTAACATTCACATTTGCAGTGACTTCAATGTCCATAACGTGGAATGGCTGACCCATTCAAATAAGACAGATGATGAGGGGAGGTCCTGACATGATTTTGCCATTGCTTATGACCTCACTCAGATTATTCACGAGCCCACCTGTCTGCCTGATATTACCGGTCAGTATGCAAGCCTTCTAGAACTTTTTCTCTCAACTTCCCCTGAGCTATGTTCATGTTCCATTCTATCTCCTCTGGGATCCTCCGACCACTTCGTTGTATCAGTTAAGATAAAAATGAAATGTAATAAGTCCTCAGACGTACCTCTCCATCGTACTATATGCCAATACTCTATGGCTGACTGGGACAGTTTCCGTATATTCATATCTGATCTACCTCTGCATTCCATGCTGAAAAAGCATGTGTCCTCTATAGTATTAGACCTGACCGAATGGTTAATTGTAGACATAGACCGATTCATACCATCAAAAAAATTCCAACAAAAACCTAACAGCCAGCCATGGTTTTCCCCAGAATGTGCTGCTGCCATCGAGCACAGAAATGACTTTTTCCATAGCTACCAGCGTAATAGATGCACTGAGACTAAAGCTGCTTTCAGGAACGCCAGCAACCACTGTAAAAGAGTAATAAAAAATGCACGAGAGCTATATGATCCTGAACAGAAGCATGCGTTCTATCCCAACCATCATAAATAGACCAGAGGTCATCTCGTCAGCATCAGACAAGGCCAAACTATTTGCCAAGAACTTTGCAGCTAATTCTACCCTATGCGACGAAGGCCATCAACTCCCCGTATTTCCTCCTATAATACACAACACGCTAGGTAAAATACAAATATCTGTGCGTGAGGTTGCCAAGCTAATCAGGAACCTTGATTCCAGTAAAGCAACTGGCGCTGACGCCATCCCAATTATAGTGTTAAAAAATCTTCAACCAGAACTTGCCCTCGTACTTACAAAACTGTTTAAGCGTTGTCTTAAGGAGAAGTGGTTTCCAACACCCTGGAAAACCTCATCAGAATGCCCTGTATTTAAGAATTCAGGTGATAAGTCGTCTCCCTCTCAGTACAGACCAATAAGTCTCCTGTGTGTCATAAATAAGTTGCTGGAATTCATATTAAATAAAGAAGTAGTCAACCACCTCAGCAGAAATAACGTCCTTAGTGACATGCAATATGGTTTATGTTCTGCAAGATCTACAGTAGATGTGCTAACGGTTATATCTCATAGGATTAACAAATCTTTCGACAAAGGCTTCCTTTCTAGGGCAATTGCTCTTGACATATCAAACGCCTTCGACAAGGTATGGCATAAAGGCCTATTTCACAAGATTTCCAGCTATGGTATTCTCAATCATTAAATCATTTCTTTCTGATAGGCTCATAAGAGTAGTGGTTGATGGGCAAAAATCAGAGGCCCGCACTATTAATGCTAGACTCCTTCAAGGGTCCATCCTGGGCCCAACTCTCTTCCTGATCTACATCAATGATCTCCCAAAACACATACTTAAATCATTAGTTGACATCTATGCTGATGACACGACCATCTACGGCAATACATCAAAGGCCATAAATGGCAAAGTTCTCTCTGATTGATCGGTTTTCGGCCAGAAATTTGATCTCCTCTGATCTTGAGTGTGTGGTACAGTGGGGAAAGAGGTGGTTGGTTACGTTTAATGCATCTAAAACCAAGCTTCTATCTTTACATCATCAACACTGATCCCCATCTGGTATCAATTGAAATGGATGGCTCTCGTCTAGGGGAGGCCCCATGTTTTGACAAGCTTCTGGGTTTGACCTTTACTCCTGATCTGAAATGGAACACGTACACGAAATCTGTTGCCAAGGTCGCTGGAAAAATGGTGGGATCCTTCTATCGCTCCAGAAGATATCTACTGATGCAATTCTCCATCTACATAAAAGTCATCCAAGGATGGAATACTGCTGCCACATCTGGGCAGGAGCTGCTAAAAACAGCCTATCCTGCCTTGACAGTGTACAAAATAGACTTTGTGGCTTAGTGGGGGATGCCTTTTTCTCAACCTCTCTCCCACAGAAGAGACATTGCGAGCCTATCTTTGTTTTATCCTTATTTCCATGGCAGGTGCTCGTCTGAGCTTCAATCTCTGGTCACCCCTCACCAATCTTTTACGATAAACACCCGTCTAGCTGAAACCACTGTCAATAATTTTCTCCAATCTTTATCTGTGCCTAAATCAAAACATAGATTCCATGAACAAAGCTTCTTTCTGAGAACTGCACACCTGTGGAACTCTCTACTGCTTGCCTGTTTCCCTCCTGACTTCAACATGGATGTCTTCAAGTCCAACATAAACAAATTCCTGATGAACCGTCCTCTTAAGTAATGACACTTTATCAAATCTCCAATACTAATGAATACTGCAACACTATCCCATTGATTACTGTACACAAAATAACCCTTATCCCCGAGTGGCTTCTGGGCCTTGATAAGTGATGACCTTCATGTAAAAAATAAAAATAAAATGAGTTGAGGAGTATGAGAAAGAGCCATATCTACAAGTTATTGAATGCTTTAAAACGGACAGAGGTGGATAGAGATAAAGGAATAACTGTGGAACCCCCAGTGTGGATCATAGCGAGTTGTAGCGTGGGCAGTATAGTTGTGCTGACATGTATAGGTTTTAGAAGATGGATTGTCAGATGACGGACGAGTGTGAATAGTCCAAAGAGAGGCGAGATCAGAGAGAGAAGAAATACCCCCAAAAAGACGGTAGCCAAGACTAGATACAGGTGATTGTTGCTTGGGAGAAGGTAAAATACCTTAAAAAAGAACATTCCTTCTCGAGGTTCATTCCATGTGTGACACTTTGGAAGATGATTGCGGCTAATCATTTCAACAGATTATGTGAAGTGTTGAGAATGAGTTATAAAAAAACAAAAATTATGAGAAAGACAAAAGAAATGATTTTTTTTTTTATTAATTGTGCAGTAAGCACGCACTGGAATCACTGAGTGTCATCTACCGATGTTAATTGATAAATTACAATGTGGTTACTGTTGAATGGTTTTTACCATGCACCGTATTCCCCATAATAAGACATTAATAAAAGAAAAGTAAAACCTTATTCTTGAGAAAGAAAAAAATCTGTCTTTCTATCTATCTATATGTCTATAAAAGTGAACGTGTCTGTGTATCTGTGTGTCTGTGTGTACACATTTCCCTACGCAATAATTTTAAGTCTACAGACTCGAAATTTGATATACAGGGTACTGATATTTGGGGAAATCGATGTGATCGGTTTTCGGCCAGAAATTTGGCTATTAAGGGGTCAAAGTTCAACAATTTGACCTTTGAGACCTCTACCAAACTCCTCTGATTTGAAATTTTAGATATAGGTTCCTTGGACATGGATCTAATTTAATAGCTTGATTTGAGCCTAAAACAATAAATTTTAAGGGGCACCCATACTAGTATATCTATAAAAGTCAACGTGTCTGTGTGTATGTCTATATACATTTCCCTACGCAATAACTGTCAATTTTAAGTCTCCGGATAATTTGATATACATGGTACTTAGATTTGGGATCTAACTTAATAACTTGATTTAAGCCCAAAACAATAAAGGTTAAAGGGTCATAATAGGGATCAAAGTTTTAAAAAATTGACCACTTTTTTTTTTTTTTTTTTGCTCAACATACACCTCCAAACATCCAGGCAATGCCAGGCTGAAATGCTAGACGTATGTTTTTCACAAAAGTTTGGCAAGGAAGGACCATAGATTGGAGCTCAGATGAGCACTTGCCATAAAAATAATGATAAAGCAGAGACAGGCTTGCAATGTTTCTTCTGTGGGAAAGAGGTTGCAAGGAAGAGAAAAGGGCATCCCCTACTAGGCTACAAAGTCTATTTTGAACTCTGTCAAGGCCAAATAAGGTTTTTCGAGCAGCTCCTGTCTAGGTGTGGCAACAGTACTCCATCCTAGGATGTTGTTGGTTTTTATTCCAGCAACTTTGGTAATGGATTTGATGCACATATTCCATTTCAGATCATAAGTAAAAGCCAGACCCAGAAGCTCGTCAAAACCTAGAGCCTCCTCAAGACTAGAGCCATTCATTTCAATTGATGCCAAACAAGGGTAAGAGCATTGATCATAGAAAGATAGAAGCTTGGTTTTAGATGCATTAAATTTGACCAGCCACCTTTTTCCCCATTGCACCACAGAGGACAGAGGATTAAAGAGGTTTTGGTCATTCACAGCTTTTAAAGTGTTGCCATAGATGGTAGTGTCATCAGCAGAAATGTTTATGAATACTCTAAAAATGTGATTTGGGAGATCATTGATGTAGATTAGGTAGAGAGTTAGGCCCAAGATGGATCCCTGAAGGACGCCAGCATTATTATTGTGAGATTTTGATTTTTGCCCATCAAACACTACTCTTATAGACCAGAGAGAAATGATTTAATAATTGAGAAGCCACATTTCCAGTTAAAATATGGATCTTTATGGCATACCCTATCAAAGGCTTTCGATATGTCAAGAGCAATTGCCCATAGAAATGATGCCCCCATCAAGAAATTCACTAATCCTATGAGATATAACAGCACATTTACTGTAGATCTGCAGAACAGAAACCATATTTCATGTCATCGACCATGTTATTTTTACTGAAGTGGTTGAACACTTCTCTATTTAATACAGATCCCAGCCACTTATAGGATACTCATTGATTTGTACTGAGAGAAAGATAACTGATCACCTGAATGTTTAAATATGGGGCATACTGATGAGGTTTACCATGGTGTTGGGGAGCATTTCTTCCTAAGATAACTTTTAAACAGCTTTGTAAGTATAGGAGCTAGTTCTGGTGAAATATTTTAAGCATTATAATTGAAATGCTTTACTGGAAGGTTTGGTAACATCACGCATAGAAATTGTATTGTTCTATTAGCTTTTTAATTGATGTGGTTTTTATTATAATACTAGCTGGGCTACCCGACGTTGCTCGAGACCATATAAACAATGAGAAAATTGAAGTTGATTTTGTAATATAATAATTATTCTTTGGAGAGAGGAATTTTTAATGTGTATGTATCATTTGCTATTGCGAGCAAAAGAGTATTTTACCTACCCTAGGACAGCTATTACACATATGAAATAATTGTACCTTCCCTAGGACAGGTAATTTACAGAATGTATATGAAATAATTTTACCTTTTTGGGACAGGTAATTTACAACACATATTTAAAATATGTTTACCTACCTTCGGACGGGTAATTTATATACATATATGAAACAATTTAACATACTCTCAACAGGTATTGTACAACATATATGAAATAATTTCTCTTTCCACCAAGGCCACCATGATTTTAAGAAAATTGAAATCATTTTTAGAAGATGGATCATTAGGATTTCCAAATTAATACAAATACATTGTGTTGGTTAATGAACCCTTGCTTCATCATAAATTTCAACATTACTGCGTTTTTTTTCCTCCCTCACTATCGGCACTATTATTGTAAGAAAAATTGTCATTTTTGGAAGATGTCTTAGCAGGATTTTAAAATTAATGCATAAATACATTGACAAAGTTAAGTGATTAGACAACCCTTGCTTCATTATCAAATTCTACATTACTCTCTTTCATTTTTTCCCCACTACCGACAATCAAAATGTTTTTGAAAAAAGATGCCATTTTCAGAAGATTACTCAGCCGGCTTTACAAACAAATAAACAAATATGTTGAGAAGCTTTGTGATTAGGCAACCCTTGCTTCACTACAAAATTCCACATTACTGTGTTCTTTCCCTCCCTACTACTGACAGCATCATTATAAGTGAAATGATATTATTTCTTGACCATAACTCAGCAGGTTTTCCAAATAATTACATAAATGCATTGACGCGAATGATCAATAGGCAACTTTTACTTTATCACAATTTTCAATATAAATATAGTCCCCCCCCCCTACTACCACAACCACCAACAACACATTAGTAAGAGAAACAATGTCATTTCCGAAATATGATTCCATAGTTATTCCATATTTTTGGAATATGACATTGTGGGAGATTGTACCACCCCAAAATGGACATTACTCTCTCCAGCTCCACCCCAAATGTGAAGGTTTGTTAATTCATGGAGAACTCCAAAGTATGTAAAAAAGCAACATAATCATGTGTCTTTCAACTCACCACTAACACTGTGACGTCATTCCCAGAAGTTAACATTGAAAATTCAAAAAAATATTGTTGATCACCTATAGAAACTGATAAATTGTCTGGGTTTATTATTTCATTACAAACAGGCCAATGAATTAACTCACATTGCATTATTTTTATAAATTCTTGGAAATGTTACTAATTTCGAAAATCATTTTTCATAATTTTAACCCCCATTATCGCCCCCCCTCTTACGAAAAATAATAACATTAATGTATTGTCAGAGTTGATTATTTCATTACAAACACACCAATCAATTAACTCACGTTTCATCATTTTTCATAATTCTTGGATATATTACTAAGTTCGACAACCATTTTTCATAATTTTAATCAACATTATCGCAGCCCCCTTCCCTTATGAAAATAATAGCTTTAATATATAGTCTGGGCCGATTAATTCATTACAAACGCACCAATCAATCAACTAACATTTCATCATTTTTCATAATTCTTAGATATGTTACTAATTTCGATAATCATTTTTTTAATAACTTTAACCCACATTATTGCCCCTCCTTTATGAAAATAATAACTTTGATATATTGTCTGATTGTTATCGCCTACCCCTTACTAAAATAATAACTTTGATATATGGTCTGGGCCGATTATTTCATTACAAACACACCAATCAATTAACTCACATTTTATCATTTTTCATAATTCTTGGATATGTTACTAATTTCGACAATCATTTTTCGTAATTTTAACCCACATTCTAGCCATCTGTGACGAAAATCACAACTTTGATATATTGTCTAGGCCGATTATTTCATTACAAACACACCAATCAATTAACTCACATTTCACCATTTTTCATAATTCTTGGATATGCCACTAATTTCAGTAATTATTTTTTATAATTGTAACATAAAAAAAATAATTTGATATATTGTCTGGGCCGATTATTTCATTACAAATGCACCAATCAATAAATTATCATTTTATGATTTTTCATAATTCATGGATATGTTACTAATTTCGACAATAATTTTTCATAATTTTAACTTATATTATCACCCCCCTCCCTTGCAAAAATAATAACTTTGATATATTGTCTGAGTTATTTATTTCATTAAAAACACATCAATCGATTTATTCACATTTCATCATTTTTCATGATTCTTGGATATGTTACTAATTTTGACAAACATTTTACATAATGGTAACCCACATTATCGCAACCCCCCTTACGAAAATAATAACTTTGATATATTGTCTGGGCCGATTATTTGATTAAAAAAATACCAATCAATTAACTCACATTTCATCATTTTTCATAATTCTTGGATATGTTACTAATTTTTTATAATTGTAACCAACATAATGCCCCCCATCCATGGAAAAATAATAACTGTAATATTTTGTCTGGGTTTCATTACAAGCACACCAATCGATTAATTCACATTTCATCATTTTTCATAATTCTTGGATATGTTACTAAATTCGGCAATCGTTTTTTAACCCACATTTAGCCCCCACCTCCACGAAAATAAATTTGATATATTGTCTGGGCAGATTATTTCATTAAAAACACACCAATCAATTAACTCACATTTCATTTTTCATAATTCTTGGATATGTTACTAATTTTGACAAACATTTTACATAATGGTAACCCACATTATCGCAACCCCCCTTACAAAAATAATAACTATGTAATAATGTATGTTAAAAATATACATGAAATAAAGTAATGTTTCATAACATAAACTGTTTCAACCATTTCCGGCACTGACTTCTTATCCCCCACCACACTGTTATAAACATACATTAAATAAATTAAGGTTTAAAACATAAAATGTTGCAGCCATTTCCGGAACTGACTCTGTAAGCCCTACCCCACTGTTAAAAATATGAATGAAATATAGTAATGTTTAACTCGTAATTGGTTTCAGCCATTTCCTGGACTGATTTCATATCCCCCACCTCACTGTTTTAAAAACATACATGAAATAATGTAATGTCTAAATCGTAGACTGTTTCAGCTTTTAATATTAGATAAAGTAATTTTGAGATTGTAAACTGTTTCAGCTGTTTCCTGGTCTGACTCCGTAATCCCACTTCTTTTAAAAATATATATGAAATAAAGTATTTTTGAGATCATAAATTGCTGCTTCAGACATTACTGGGGCTTACTCCATATATTCCCCTCTCCACCTCTTAAAATATATGCTGTGTCGGTTATTTTGTATTTTTTATTTTTAGAGGAGGTAATGCCTGGTAGAAAACTATATTACGCTTAGTTGGCCTTTTGGCTAAGATCAAAGTGTAGTATCTGTTCTGATGCAGCATTTCAGCGAAATCATCTCCTGGCTCCCTTTCCATAAACAGAAAAAGTGGTGGTAATGCTTGGGAGAATGAACAAGCACTAATTCACCACACCTCAACCTCACCTAAAAACAGAAGGTTTGGTAATCCCTAGCAGCCTCCAGAGTACTTTTTAAAGCAACATAATCATGCTTGTCCTCCTCCCCCATCATGAACACATGATGTCACTTCCAGAAAATGACTCAGCAGTTTTTCGAGTTTGTATTTTTTAAATATGCGTACTACACTGTAGAAGCACCTTATTTAAGATTCATGCTACTCAAAATATAAATATTTCAAAGTGCAGTTAGTGATTAGGCAACACTTGCTTTACATTAAACTAATCAAGAAATTGGATTGAGAAACAGATCTTAATGTTAACTAATATTAAACAAAAATAGAGATAATACATGTCACTTTCTTATTTAATAAATTATTAGGTGAAAGTACAGAATAGTTTAAATAATACCTTCCCCTCCCCATATTAAGAATGGCTTTCTAAATAACATTATTTCAGCACTGTCCGTATTCCGTGTGTCATCCCCCTCCTCTGTCTTAAAATAATATATAAAATTAAGTAAATATGAGGTCATAAAAAAGATTTATAGGTTTGTTTTCATATTTACAAATTTCAAACCGCGAATAAAATGTACGTATAGTTTTTTTTGTTTTTTTTTAATACAAAAATATAAAAAAATGAGTTGATGTTATTAGTTAGAATTGAAATAAAAAGAACCGAGCGTTCCAGCCTGAGAAAAAAATGAAAGTATGCGCGCATACAAAACAAAATGTCGGCTAATGTTTAATGAACATTTTACATGTAAATTTGCCGATGTCTGGATGTGATATACATGCATGTAAGCAAAGATAGTATTTGCTATAAACCACACTTGGTGCATGAATATTATTTCCTGAGAATTTCAGTGCTATGTGACCAGTAGTTTAATAGTTTACCTGTTAGATATTTACACACACACACACACACGTCTACTGTTTTATTTATATAGATTAATTTGTTTTTCGATGATGAATGGAAATAATTTAGTGATTGGAGTGCTGCTCTCTATTGATTCTAGCATGATAAATCTTGGGAATATCTTTTAGTTTCATTATTTGATTCTGAGTATGGGCTCTTCAAGCTGGATTTGATATGGGTGTCTTGTTTTTATTGGTTGCCATGGATTTAATTTTTGTATATATATATATATATATATATATATATATATATCACCTTTCTTATTCTGTCTATTGATCAGATCGGGCCTCTCCAGCTGCCTGTCTAGCCTAGGTAAAGACCAAATTGGTGTAGTGGAAAATGGGGGGAGCTAAACCCTTACTTCCAAGTCCTTCAACCATCAGGATCCTGTCTTAAGCCATCAACAGTCTCCACCCACAGTGACTCCATTGAAAGACTTATTCTCTGCAATTGGTGTATTCTGATACCCCACTGACAAGGTCAGATGAAGTTTGAGAGAATATGTGGGGGAATGTTTTTTTTTTAAGTAAAAATATTAAGTTCCTTTTACTTAGGTTTTGATATTACCACATAATCTTTTACTAATATTTGTTTGTTTGCCTAAAATACTTCATTATTTTATTATCAATTTTTTGATAAAAAAAAACTGTACTTTTACACAGTTTTCATAATTTTCAAATAAAAAAGACTTAAATAGATAAAGTTAGGAATCAACCTGTAAATGCTTATTTATGAATGAACCAGGATCTAGGGTAAAATTACTACTACTACTACTACTACTACTACTACTACTAAAAACAAAACCTTTTATGGACTCAAAAACTGAGCAGAATGGCACCAAACTTTGCATGAGGAGCTCTTCAGATACTGAATATAGTAAAATTAAGAACTAATTATGCTATTTAAATAAAATTCTCACAGTTCTTCAATCAAGAGGATTTTACTAAAAACTGCTCTTTCAGCAGTTTTAGCGGATGTTTTTGTATTGTTTCTATTTCCTTTGATCATTGTCACATGTAGCTTTCCACCATCTTTAAAATAACTCACCACATGATCCATTGATTGTAAACACAACACAATTTCATGGTTTCACCCATTTATTGTTCTTCTTACGTTACCAGAGAAAATATTTTTGTGATGTTACAACCACATACCCCCCCATCCCAACAACAGTTTTTATAGAAAAACTTCTTTTTTTTTTTTTTCAAATCAGATTTAAAAAAACAAAAAAACATGAAAAGAAATAAAAACATTTTTCTCCTCTAACCTTCTATTTTATTCCTGAGATCTTCACAAGATGCAAAATATGCTAGCTTGTCTTCCTCTTCCTCTGATGTCCGAGATGTAAGCACAACTCCTTCCTGGAAAAATGATGACACATAGTGGTGCAGGTAAAAAATATTAATCTTGATATAAATATATCCATAATATATTAAATTAATATTTTTTGAGTAAAAAGATAAACATGCTTTATTTACCTAATATAGAATAGGTCAATTTGTAAAGATGATGCCACAATGTTTCTTTTGTATTAATGAAGAGTATTAAATATTGATTTAATTGTTATTCATATTAAGGTTAACTTTTAAATGTGTGCGATCATCACAAGTTGAATCAGCTAAACAAAGGTCATAAATTTGGACAACTTGCAGCATTTATTTTAAAATATTGTGATCTGCGATGATTGTGATTTGCAATAAATTAAATTTCTTTTTCATTTCATTTTCAACACCATTTTCCTGTAATAATTAATTGATCATAATTTTTGTTCGATTTTGGGGAAAAACTAATGAGTGTACTTGTAAACATTTGTGAAAAAGGATTTTTTTTTTTTTTGTGCCCTGGGGGACAAAATTTTTTTTTTTTTTTTCCACTAAACAAACTGCCTTAGTTTTCTACATTCATGGTTGAATAGACTTATTGCAAAATATGTTGGAAACCTAATGAATCGATTCTCAGAAAAACAGAAAACAAGTGATATAGCAGAAAAAAAAAACAAAGTAATAATTCCTTTCTCATTAAAATCCGAAATCAATTAATTTATCTTACACCACAAATATTTACTATATTATGATGTCAGGATAAACATGGTAAACAACTGATGATCCCTTTAAGAAGATTGGGACGATTGTTTGTTCATGTAAATAAAACTATTCAGCGATACGGGAGATTAATTGACTTACTGACAAAATAATGTTCGAACAAAGGACATATTTTTTATTTTATAGTTTTAAAGAAACTTCCAAGACTATATATATAGATATTACAGAGAGAGAGAGAGAGAGAGAGAGAGAGAGAGAGAGAGAGAGAGAGAGAGAGAAAGAAAGATAACAAATCTAAGCATGCTTACCTCTCCAATTCTTGGCCACCAAACCTTAGGTACCATCTCCAATAAACCTTTGTCATCAGGTGGTTTTATGTGCAAAAAAACAGGGAACTTGATTTTATCGAATTTAAGTCAATTAAGAAAAATATTTACAATGTATATATATATATATATATATATATATATATATATATATATATAAAAAAACGTATCAGTAAAAAGTGCGTGAATAGTATAATAATTACTAGTGATAAATAATACAAGTTTTGTTAATTTTCTAGACTAAGTAGAAAATATTCAAAAAATATTTTTATCATATGGGGGCACAAGCATTATGAGTTCGTCAAAGCACATTCTATTAAAGTACTTATAAAACAGGCACAGGGATGCAAAATTGCGGAGATTGGGGGGGGGCATGTTGTCTTAAGTTAACAAAAACAGAAGTCTTACCATGTGTGGGTGTTGGGCGATAAAGAGAGATTAAAGATGACATCTGTGGTTTTATAAACTGTGGTCTAGCAAAATCTCGCCACACACATGAAAAAAGGGGAAGATAGACTGCAGAAAAGCAGCCCGACTTGAGAAGTAGGATTGTGATCTGCGATGATTATTGCATTTCTAGCCATGTGTTTCGGGGACCGCTGACACGACTTCTCACGAGTTGTCAACAAAATAACATGTTCCATTAAAATTCTTGTAAAACAAACACTGGGATGTAACATTTCATCAATGCGACAGGGGTTGAAGGCTAGTTGGCCACTTTTTTAACCCTGTATAGGAATGAAAGACTAGTAGCAGACTCACCAACCCAAATGTGCTAGCAATGGTCGATACATTAACTAATATGGCCTTGTTGATATACAGGATACTCTTGAGTGTAACTTTCTAGTATTGTAGAGAAAGCCTACTTTCTTTGCAGTAGTCCTGCCAGTACAGTCAGTGTATCTGTTCCAATTCATGTTCCCTGTGAATGTTAAGCTGAAAAGTTTGTACGAAGAGCTTTCAGATAGTTTATTATTATCCATGGTTATCAGTGGTTGAGAAAGCTTTTTGTAATTATTAAAGGAAAGAAGCTTAGTCTTAGCAGTATTGAATGTTACCGTCCATTTATATCCCCATTCCACTACAGACTGGAGGTATTCCTTTAAGCCATTGCCTTAGATATGTGTGCATGCGTTTTTCTCTTTTTGTCTGTTATAGTGTGCTGCCTTCAACAAATATACCAATCTCCGAGACAATTTTATCAGGGAAGTCTAATAAAAAGAATAAGAGAAATAAAAAATGTCAGAGGATCACCTCCACCCACCACCTCACCCCGGAGGCACACTTGCATTGTTTTGACATACGACCATCAAGGACAACCTAAATTTTTCTCTTATTTAAGAAAGATTTAGTAATAAGTATTCGTTCAGTAATGCCATATAATTCAATTTTCCTGAGAAGACCCTGTCAAAGGCCTTGGATATATTTACAACTAGTGCATGGTATATACGTTCAGAGATTAGTTAAGATTTCTGCAGTAGAATGGACTTGCCTAAATCAGAAAGAAGTTTAGTATCTTGAGTTCAAAGTAGTTGGGGGCAAACCATCACACCAACAGGTTAGTCATCTTGATTGCCATGCAAACAACCTTAAGGTACTTGGATAGTGGAGGAATTGTTGATTACTCATTATTTACTACACTGTAAAAAAAGTTTCTTATTTCTGTGCCTCAATGACTTTTCTGGTAGTCGATATATCGTCTCTTAGCTTACAATTATTTCTAGCATCTATAAACTTTTGTCTATTTGTACTGAACTTATGTCTGATAAATCTGCAGTACGCATGCTGCCTGTAATGGCAATTGTGCAGGTAGAAGTGAGCCATTAGGGAGAGGGTTGCTACAGAAATTCC
>NC_136483.1:127020128-127025128 GCF_053919585.1 Euprymna scolopes | reverse complement strand
AGGAATTCTAGATAATAAATCTGCACATGTGTTCTCTTTTCCGGACAGGTACTCTATCTTACAGTCATAGCCACTCAGTTGCATAGCCCACAGTTGCACAGCCCACAGTTGCACCTTTCGATTCTTCCATTCAGCATCGAACAAGTACTGTAATGGACGATGATCAGTTTTTATCACGAACGTCGCACCCGCTAAATAAAAATATGCGATGGCATAGGCCTCTTTTCCAATCACGGGCCACTTCTGTTGGGTCTTTGTTAACTTGTGAGAGAGGAAGTAGATAAGCATTTCATCCTTTATTCCCAGGATTACAGCTTCTGCCTCTTCACACGGCTGAGTCAAGCAAGATCCTATACACGTATCACTAGCATCCGTATATAGAACCATAGGCTTGTTCGAATCGGGATAAATCAATAAAGGAATGGATGTCAGTTCCGCTTTTAATGTATCAAATGCTTTCTGACATGCCTCGGTCCAATTGAACCTAGCGTATTTTTTCGTTAGATTAATTAGTGGTATAGCTATTCTAGAGAACCCTGCTATGACCCCTTCTGTAATAACCTACAGTTCCTATAAATGCTCTAACTTGTCTAACTGTTTGACGTTCTGGCATTGCCCTTATAATCTTTACTTTATCAGTATCTGACCTTACTCGATATTGGTCTATGATAAATCCTAAATATTTAGTCTCTTTTCTCATAAATTGACACTTTTCTATTTTTAGTTTAAAGCCATGATATTTCAGACGATCTAACACAGCCTGTAAATGCTTAAAGTGCTCTTCCAGGGTTTTTGAGAATATTAAGATGTCATCCAAATATGCCATGGCAAAATGTTCAAATCCTCTCAACACTATTGCCATTAATGATTGAAAAACACCAGGGGCTCCTGCTAGCCCAAACGGCATGACAGGGAACTGGAACAACCCCATGTGACAACAGAAAGCCGTTTTAGGTTTGTCCTTCTCATTTACTGCCACTTGCTCTTAACCTGATCTTAAGTCTAAGGAGGAAAAACATGTAGCCTTCCCCAGCATCGCTAAAATGTCGTCTATCAAGGGCAGGGGATAAGCAGTAGATTTTGTTATCTTATTAAGTTCTCTAAAATCTATGCAAAATCTATTTCCCCCCATCCCTTTTCTCTACTACGACTGGGAAACCCCAAGGTGATTGAGATGGCTCAATAATACCAGCCTCTCCCATCTCCTCCACTGCTTTCTCAACCAACTCTCTCTTCCAAATAGGCGTTCTGTACGGGCCTCATCTTTAATGGTTGGTGGTCTCCTGTGTCAATCGACATTTTTACTGTATGCGTATTACCTAATTCCTTATCTGACTTAGCTAACACTCGCTTATTAGCTTTAAATAGTCTTCCTAATCTCTCTCGGTATTGGTAAGGACTGTCTAATTCTACCTTTTCACTAATTGCTTCACTCTCTACTCTTTTTAATGTTAACACTGAAGCTCTGCCCAACTTAGTTCCTGATTTAATGTTAACCGCCTTCAGACTTGTATTTGCTACAACTACCGGAAAATTCAGCGCCTGACCTTCCTGCACTAATGCTGGTAACACTGTCACGTCCTTATCCTCTTCTATGTGGGGAAGGGGTAACACCTGATAAACGGCTTCGTTATCCCTTATAGCCCCTTCTATCTCACCCCAGCTCGTCACCGCCGTTCTAGGTGGAATCTTTAAATCTTCACGAGACACGAGGTCCACTCGAGCGAGCATCGTGCAACCTAAAATAATCTTTTCCTTCCCAAGGACTAACTTTGGAGGGTCGAATTTTAATATGGCTTTCCTCTGTCTAAGCCAGTCTCCTCCCAGTATCACGTCATGGGTCATTTTTGGTGCTACATACAGTGTGTGGGATGTCTCAGTCTCCCCCACCTTTATCTTTACTTCCAGCATCCAATCTAATCTGAATCTATCCCCATCTGCTTGAAACGCGTTCACCTTAGTCGACATATATCGGTCGGCGGGGAGTCTTAGTCTTTGCAACTCTAAAGAACTAATGACTGAAACTTCCAATCCGGTGTCTATCAGCGCTCTGAACGTTTCACCCTCTATCTCAATGTTGCAGGTGAGTTCATCATCTTCGGACCATAACTTAATCTCATCTCTATCCTTGTCCGAAGGATTCTTAACTTTACTTTTCCTCTTTCTACGACTGTCCCATAAATGCCCGCTCTTCCCGAACCCCTGGCATGTCTCCTTCTTCCTAAGTGGACAGCTAGATGTGGTGTGCCCTCTTTCCTTACACTCGTCACACCGTACGAAGCCCTTTGCCTTGCAACTCCGAATTAAGTGTTCTTCACTGCCACACTTAAAACACTTAGGTCTCAACATCTAGCGAGGGGTACCTGGCGTTGCCCGGGTGTTGGTAGTGGTGTGTGGTGTTAAATAAAAAAGAAGCCGGGGGATGGGGGGGGAATAGGATCGAAGCCGAACCCCTGAGGCGAAGTTTGAAAATAAAATCGGCCAGCCAGAAGTGAAAGATGTTTGAAAGTCGTTGAGCGTTACGACGACGACGATGTAAGCATTGTTATAAGCAAAGTAAGAAAAGAAAACAACGTTTTAATTAAGCGGGGGGGGGGGGGACACAAAAAAATAATAACGTAAGGCAAACGAACGATTAAAATAGAAAATGAACGAACGTTACGTGAAAAATGGCTTAAATAATACAGGGTTCAATATTTAAATTAAACAAATCGAAAAAAAAAAAACATCTCACACCACGATTCGAACCCAAAACATTTAGATAATGAACCAAGGCCTTAACTACCTGAGCTAAAGTGACGTCTTTAAAGTTTGTTTGGTTTATCAACTATTTAAAGTAAATCAGGTCACGACGTCATGACGTCATCTGACGCATGTGTTGTTGACCCTCCCCCCTGTCGAAAATTGTCGATTTCGGGGTGAAAAAGTTAACGTTTTTCTCATTTTCTGTTTAGACATCTCTCTCTCTCACTCTCTCTCTCTGTTTGCGTCTCTCTCACTCTCTCTCTCTCTTTCTCTTACTTCGTCTGCCTTACTCTAAAGACTGGAAAATGGCGTCTGGCTGTTTTTATTTTTTAAAAAAACTTCGATCGTTAATATTTTTGTAAGCATATTTTTTTTTTTTACTTCACATGTTTGGCTTGGCTTTATTTTTCGTTTAACTATCGTATCTACCTATTTTGAATGTGGTAATAACTTTGGTAATGTTGCCATAGCGTAGAAGTTCATAGTTTAGCTTTAATTAATTTTTTTTTTACCGATAACAACATTTTTAAATTGTAAATTCAGACCGGCATTAGAGGTTGCTGACGTCAAGATCACGTGACATGACTCAGCGGGTTTTAAATACAAGTTGACCCAAAATAAACGGCCGCGTGTATACTTTATGTAGAATAGTTGGCGGCCGTATTTTTGGGGGCAGTTATAAATCGATTTAAAAATATGTAATGTTTAACATTAAAATGTCCATGTTTGGGCCCCCCCCTACAGAAAATCGATCAGTTGACGCACTTCTGATGGTCACTTTCAGCCAATTTTTCGATATTTGTCATCCGGAAGATGGGGCTTTCATATGAGACCAAGTTTGTGAATTTTTGTTGTGTCTGTCGAAAGTTTTTAGCAGACACACAAACATACATACATATACACACAAACATACATACAAACATTTTTGCTTGAATGTCCCGGGCGGCCAGAGTTGAAACAGTGCACCCCGTTTCTGCACTGATAACTATAGTGCTCCTCTTTTCCGCAATTGTAGCTTTTTTATTTTAAAGCCCCATCTATGCTTTTCCGGACATTCCTATCTCTCCTAGGGGTCACCTGCCCTTTCGCTACCGGGGCGACCCTAACTAGTTTAAATATTTCTTTGTTGGGGTCTTCCTGAGTTTTAATTTGGTTCTGGGTGGATTGTTTCTGTCCTTAATCCTACATTCATGTGCCCTGTGCCCTTATTTCTGGCAAACAAAGCACAATAGACCCCTCTTACAGTTAGGATGGGGTATGTATCTTCTCCCTACCCTTAAGTCCCGGTGTTCTGGATTCGTGGCTTCTTCCCAACTCTGAAGCTCAGGGCATTTTGCTCGGATGTGTCCTTATCGACCGCATCCGTAGCAGACCTTCAACCGGTCTGTCTTGTTCTCCTCCAATTTTCCTAATCTCTGGAGAAGAGCTTCAGCTCATCGAGCCTGTGCAAAGGCCTCCTCCAACCTGTAAGGTTCTGCCCTTGCCACGTCCTCACGCAACAGAAAATTACTCAAAGCGTCCGTGAAAAACTGCCAGCTGGGCCTGGGTAGCCGGATCATTTCTCCGATCTTAATCCAGGTAGGCTACCTTAGCAAGAACGCTCATGCATCCCTCTAGGTTAGCAATGGATTCTCCATCCCTCTGCTTCACCCCTATCAGCGCTCGAGCTGCCTCTGTTCGGCTCGAGTGACTGCCGAAGTGCCGCTGGATGTCATGTTCAAACCTCTCCCAGTTGGTTTGGGATCTGTACTTATCCAAATACTCCCCAATCCATTCTGAGGCAACGCCCTTGGTATAGTCATACACCAGTAAGATCATATTGGCCCCCGGCAGGTTATAGATGCGCCCTTTCTTTTCTATTGCTTTAAGCCAGAGTCCCAACTCCACAGCCAAACCGGTGAACAGTGGCTTTCTGGATCCCGTTACATTAAGTTTTGCGGTTAGCTGACCCCCCTCTTCAATCCCACGACCCAACTCCTTTGCAGCCCTAGTAGATTCTATATTTTAAAAAAATTAAGCGCTCTTTGAAAAAGCCCAGAAGACGTCCAAAAACGAACAATGACAAAGCAAAAAGGAAGTGAAAAGAACAAAAATAGTGGTTTTCCTACCTGATCGCCGAGATATTCCTGGTTCTGAGCTGCTTTTTGTTGACTTGCTTGTTGGGAGGTCCCACCTGTTATAAACAGTAAACCTCCTGTTTTTTTTTTTGTTTTTTTTGGTTAGCTAACACACCTTCTCCCTGATTTCGATAATCC
>NC_136483.1:126992628-126997628 GCF_053919585.1 Euprymna scolopes | reverse complement strand
ATACGTTAATTTTGGGAAAGTAAGTTGAAAACTAAAAACCATACAAAACAGTGTCTGAAACTCACCGAATATATGTTACCATGACATAGGCTGGCATAATCATAATGGCATAATCGGTAGGTTTCTGACAGTATTTTGTATAGTTTTTTTAGTTTTAACTCACTTTCTCTAACTTAAAATAAGCAACAGTGTCCACCACCATTTGTAGCTTTCAAATTCACCAATAAACACTGTTTTTCGAGCCGACTAAACGTTACATTAAATGAAAAGGGTTTATATTACTAAACACAGATACAAAGAAGTTGTCAAGAAATAAATATATAACAAATAAATGTTATCAAAGGCAAGAAAAGTAAGTGTTCTACTTAACTGGATAAGATTTTAGTGTTTTTATGTAATGTATAATCGGTTCAAAAACATTCAATGTTTATCGGTATATCTGAAAAATACAAACGGTGGCAGACTGTATCGAACACGTTAAGTTTGGGGAAATTTTGGGAAAATGAGTTTAAACTAAAAAAAGTATACAAAATACTGTTAGGAACTCACTAAATATATGTTACCATGACGTAGGCTGGCATATAATCGGTGGTTTTAAACTTTTGCTCGATACAGGTGACGACTTTTAAAAGTCCCTTTTAGTGATTACCTGGTTTGAGGATATTTGTACAACTAAACGGCAAATCTGCTAAAAAAAATCCGATATTATTTTACTTTAAGGCCCGTTTCACGAAATATTTTATTGTAGATTTCGGTGTGCTAAAAGGAATCTGCAAACCGTTTACGTAGCAAAAAAAAAGTTTTCATGATATTCATGAAATTACTTTTTCGAAAAGTGGGTGATCACTTTTCAATGTAAATTTAACTTAGAATGAGCACCCACTTTCTGACCACCTAAGAGAGGGGCATTTTTCTGTTTCTTGGCTAAAAAGTTTTTTTTTTATTTCTTTTGCATGGTAATAACCCCTGAACTCTGGGACTATTTTCCATTTAACAGCCGTAGCCTTCGTTTACGCTATGCGTAAGCATAAACGAAAGCTGTTTAGCCAATAAACATGGAAAAAAATCCCCCCTCTCTCAGGTGGCTAGAAAGTGGGTGCTCATTTTAAGTTAAATTTACATGGAAAAGTGATCGCCCACTTTTCGAAAAAGTAATTTCTTCATATCATAAAAACTATTTTTTTTGCGACGGAAACGGTTTGCAGATTCGTTTTTAGCACACCAAAATCTACAAAAAAAATTTTGTTATTTACGAACGTGAGACGCACGGCCCTTAATGGAAAATTATATCAAAAATCCGGGGGAAAATAGTTTTCAATAAAAACAGCAAATGAATTCGATAGAAAAAAAATGGATGCTATTTTTTTTTTTTTCTTTCTGTGTGTTTCTTGGCTAAAAAGTCTTTTTGTTTGATTTCTTTTGCATGGTATTAACCCCTGAACTCTGCGACTATTTTCCATTTCACAGATGTAGCCTTTGTTTATGCTATGCGTGAGCATAAACGAAAACTGTTAAATATGCATTTGCGTACCAAACTGCCTTGTCAAAAAACTTTTAAGCCAATAAACACGAAAATAAATGCGCCTTCCTCAGGTGGCCAGAAAGTGGGTGCTCATTTTAAGTTAAATTTACATGGAAAAGTGATCACCCACTTTTCGAAAAAAAAATTTCTTCAGATCATGAAAACTATTTTGGTACTCCTTGGGCGTTGTGTTCCATGGCGACCCGCAGAATTATTTAATGGTCGTTCCCTTAATACCCCCTAGTCAAGGCTAACGCATGCGCACGTAACATTTTTTATTTATTTACTTACGTGGTGGAGTTTCTATACTGATAGGTTTTTTGAAATGTTTTCACTGGATTATTATTGATTGAACACTAACCAGATTATGAAAAAAAATTGAAAAAAAAAAAATCATTTCAACATTTGAAAGGGGTACTCACTTTTTAGTTACCACGTTCTGGTAAATCGGTCACTTTTTATTTATTTATTTATTTTTTTCTAAATACGGAAGTGTCTTCGGGAGATATAAAATGGTCGCATGTTGACGAAGCAATGTATCGGGAGGCATACGGGATTAAAAATTATTGGTAAATTTTTAGATTAGGTCCACCTCAATTTTCTTTTAAATGACAACTTGAAATGGTTTTCGACTATGCTGAATACGAAAATCGCATCGAAATTTTGCAGAAATAAGTAGTTATCAAGATATAAAAAGTTGTATTATGCATTGTAATCTTTGGCGGCCATCTTTTTTACGTGTGTGTATTTGTTTATGGCACGTGTGCACGTAAAAAGATGGTCGCCGAAGAATACAATGCATAATACAACTTTTTATTTCCACAAAATTTCAATGCGATTTGCGTGTTCAGCATACGCGGAAACCTATAAATGTCGTCACTGAAAGGAAAATTGTGGAGATGGACCTAATCTAAAAAAATACCAAATTATTAAACATTTCTCCAGCATGTGAGTGAAATTTATAATACTTTAAAAAAATTAAAAAAAAAAAAGTTTTGAAAAAAGAACTCACCTTTCACAAAAACAATTAAAAAAAAACAAACCACAAACTGACTAAATAAGTAAAAAAAAAAAAAAATAATTAAAAAACTCGAAACTTTATTTTCATAAAAACAATAAAAAAAGTCCTGTTCAATCTATATTTTTTTTCTTTGAGAAACAAATATATTTCTGACTTACAAATGCGGTAGAGACTCATTATTTTTACTTTCTATGGTTTTGATATACCGCGTTTTTATTGCTTACAAAATGGGTGACTGATTTATCAGAATGTTGTAACTAAAAAGTGAGCACCACTTTCAAATGTCGAAATAATGATTTCTTTTTTACATTTTTTTTTTTTTTTAATAATCTGTTTAATTAGTGTCCAATCAATAATAATCCAGTGAAAAAAAATTCCAAAAACCTATAAGTATAGAAATTAAGCATGGGAGTGATGGTTGTAGAACGTCGCCTTTCGCACTTTTACAAACATTATTTACCTTAACTCTTTTCATAAATAATTTTTAAAAAAAGTAACTAAACCATTTATTGATAATTTGTCACGTGTACAAACATTTATTTATTTACGTAGGCTTAACTCCTTTCATGAATAAGAAAAGTTTTACTCTTTAAGAATAATAAAAGGAAAAAGTTACTGAACATTTATAAAAGGACTTCTTTTCATGAAGGCCAGAGGAATAATGGCCGAAAAGTCGTGAAACAACAACTAATAAAGATGAGAATAATAGTCCGCAATGAATAAAAATGGTGCTAATGCAGAGAGCGATCCGCACTATTTTTTAAATCATATTTCCACGTTTAAATAACGTTTTACGATATGTTTTTTTTTTTTATTTATTCAATTGTAAGGTTAAAGTACAGAATAGGTACAAAACATCCTTTCCTCCCATGACTTTTTAAATAATAACATTATTTCAGCACGGATCACTCTCTGCATGAGTAATCTTATATCGAAAAACAAAAAAAAAAAAACTCAAAAAGCAAGCGACAAACTTTTTTTTTTGGCCTTATATAATAAAGAAAAGATGTGTAAATTAAGAAATTTGGAAGATAAACAAATGAAATATGTTTTTTTTGTTTTTTTTTTTTACTTATCGAGTTAAGAGAAAATGAAATCTTTCGTCAATTCGTGGCTGTGAAATGAATCGAATTGGAAGTTCAGTTTTATCAACAGAACAGATTCGCAGTAACGGTTAAAAAAATATATTTATTTTATTTAATATTTTAATTTTAATAATTCGCGAGGTAAATTTATTTGAATAACATAAAAACATACCTCGACTCTAAAAATGGGTTGTCTGAAAATTTCAAATAAATTGGTAACGTAGAAATATGGTTTTATTCGTTTAGAACGAACAAACTTTACATTTTTATATATATATATATATATAATTGTACATATAAATATATAATTGTACATATATATATATATATATATATATATATAATTGTACATATATATATATAATTGTACATATAAATATATATATATATAATTGTACATATATATATATAATTGTACATATATACATATATATATATATAATTGTACATATATACATATATATATATATAATTGTACATATATATATATAATTGTACATATATACATATATATATATATAATTGTACATATATATATATATAATTGTACATATATACATATATAATTGTACATATATACATATATATATATATATAATTGTACATATATATATATATATATATTTAGTAAAAATGGTAAGTAATAAAAAATGTAGAAAGTTCTCAATACTGTTGTAGAGCAAATATGCGTTTTATTTTTTATTACCGTATCTTTCTGTTAAGTTACATTATTGTTTCAGCTACCTGGCCGTTTTTTGGCCGTCTGTAGCTTCCTCAGACTGTTACAGAAATGTAAAAGTCTGAGGAAGCTAGACGACCAAAAAAAAAAAGACTGAAGATTTACATAGCAGATGTCCTCACTACATTGCTATGGCTCAGAAACCTGGACTACACAAGGTATGAAAAAAACGTTAAACCATGTCCATCGTAGATGTCTCTGAAATCTCTTCCATATCAAAGTCCTTGATATAGAGGTTCTCAAAAGTGCTAATCTTCCCAGCATAGCTACTACCATTTGAAAGACCGAACTAAGATGAGCAGGTCATGTCTCCCGTATGCTAGATGAAAGAATCCCAAAACAACTCCTATCTGGTGAGCTGTGCCAAGGCAAGCGTTCAGTCGAAGCACCAAGAAAACACTTTAAGGACAACCTCAAAGTCTCCCTCAAAGACTACAACATCACTACAGAGTCCTGGGAATCGATGGCATCGGACAGACCTCGCTGGCATCACCTCATCAACAGAAGAGCTAAAACAGCTGAAGAGAGAAGAACCCTCAAAGCAGTACAGAAGCGTGCACTCCGCAAAGCCAGAGCAAGAAGCTCTGTCCCCACAACACCTGCTCACCACTGTCCAACTTGTCGGAAAGCCTT